>NW_020954641.1:4719276-4808485 GCF_900497805.2 Vombatus ursinus | reverse complement strand
TTCTTTCTTTCTTTCTTTCTTTCTTTCTTTCTTTCTTTCTTTCTTTCCAAGGGCAGGGAATCTAATCCAGGTCTTCTGAATCCAAATACAGTGCTCTTTCCATGATGCCCTACTGAAAGTTGATGTGCGTGCTTTGTGATTAAGACCTTGAACTAGTGAAATTGTGGCCAACTTTAGAATCCACCTGGTGGGAGGTAGTTTGCATATTGATCTGATGTATTAATATGATGCACATGACAGTTTGATAGATAGGATTATATGACATCATCCTTCTTGATATATGTGTGGTATGTGTAGGGAAAAAAAATTGATCACCAACAGATGTACCTTTCCCACCTGGGAATGTTTTTCTTGGATTCTAAACCAGCCCTTTAGGAATCCAAGTTCAGATTCCAAACTGAGATAGGAAGAACCCAGCATAAAATATACTTTGTTCTCATCAAACTGGATGCAACCAACTCTATGAAAAAGAAAAAGGGGTTATTTACCTTTATAAATTCCCCCCAGGGATTAAACCATTGTAGCCTTGTTTTCTATGGTAAAGTACCATACCAGGTGCTTAATAAAATATGGCTCAATTGAATTAAATTCTTAGAATCATAACTTTAGAGCTGGGATCTCTCAGTTTTTTGGTTCAACTAAGATAACAAAATGGATATGCAGAGAAGCTGAGTCTTGACCAAAGTCACATTGATAGTGAGTAGTACAGCCAGAATTCGAATCCAGATCTTCAGACATCAAGTGTCCTTCCCACTATATCAACTCTTCTTGACAATTCGATTCAATTCAATTGGACTGAATAGAATAGAATTGAAATGAATTAGTGAAAGGGGAAGTTAGATAGGAGAAAAACCCTATAGTGGGGATGGGGGTGGGCAGAGGCATTCATCACCATAAAATATTTCTTTTTTTTTTTGTTTCTGTTTTTGTTTTTTTGTTAATTTTTTTTAAGTGAGGCCATTGGGGTTAAGTGGCTTGCCCACTAACAAGTGTTACGTGTCTGAGGCCAGATTTGAACTGAGGTCCTCTTGACTCCAGGGCCAGTGCTCTATCCACTGCCCCACCTAGCTGCCCCTCATAAAATATTTCTTAGAAATAAGAAACTTCTTCATAAATTCTGCTAAATTTGCTAAGAACGTGACAACTTGAGGGTTCCTACAAGACACAGATCAAAGTTCTTGCTTTTTCCACCACAATATATTTATGGCTCTCTGGATGTAAAGATGAGTTGATAGAATGGAGTAAGCACTAGGTTTGCATCGGGCCATCCAGGTTAAAGTCCTGAATCTGCCTCTCATTTTATGAGTGACCTCAATCAATGTCTTTCCTTTCTGGGCCTCAGTTTTCACATGTAGTTGTCCAAAAAATGTTGTGATTTATTGGATCTGTCTATCCTTTCTTGTGATGGGCTATTTCTGCTTCAGACATATTCCTATCCATCTACCTATCGATCCTGCCCTGTTCATTTTCTAGAACTATTCATATGTGAAATCTACGTGGCTGGAATCTTCCAGCTTTCTAGCTAATTAACATCTATCTGCCTGTGGCATCAAAGACAGGAAACCAAAGAAATCTGTGTGTCAGTCCTCTCCCTTAAACACCTGGCACTCCTCCACATCTGTGAGTGAGTGTGTCATATGCGGTAGGATACAGGCATGATCATGGCAAATGAGGAGGAATAAAAAAAATATGGCTAACCTGGGCACCAGTTTGGATTGACTGCTTCTCCTTGGGTCATCAATCTTCTTCCTACACTTGGTGTGTCCTCAGCTAAAATTCATGTCAAACAGGCCCAACACTCCCAAACCCCCACCCCATCCCCACCCTAGCCACCATCAACAGTCAACCTCTTCTCCCATTCCCTTGGTTGCAGATATTTCCATCTCCTCTGGGGATCTAGTTGTTTCCCTGTCTCTCTGGTGACTTAGTGACTCTGATGTCACTTTATCATTGCCTGTCCACATTGCCCTCATCCTCATGGGTGTTTCATGTCAAGCACCTTTCCTTCTATGAGTTAAAACACAACAAATAAGTGGTTATTGCTTTACTATCATTTACTGGTTTCATTATTGCATGAAAATTGACAAATTCTCCAAAAGCAGATGAAATAGATTGACACACCAAATAAAGTGATGGGGATGGATTGTAATTGTCTTTAAGGTCCTTTCTTATTATTCTGTGATTCTGCCCTGCAAAGTTCAAGAAAAGTCAATGCAATTCCATAATGGGTTGCCCTGAATGACCAAGAGAAAGCCACTTCCCCTTTCTATGCCTCAGTCTACCCATCTATAAAATGAGAATTTTTAACTAGATGTACTCTAAGGCACTTGGAGGCTCTGAAGCATTGCCCCATATGTGGTCAGGAATTTTTCATTCTTTCAAGGCATATTTTCAAATGTTGTCATCTTTCTTTTACAATATTAAATTTTCTCCTCCCTTCTCTTTGCAGGAACTCCTTGGCCTGGCAATAAGTGAATATTCTGTATAGAGGAGTTTAAATGACATGAATGGAAACAAGTTTCATATATGATTGCCTTTGGGGTAAATTAAGAATAAGTCACTTACTCTTTAGTGAGAGAGAGCAAGAAATTATTGAAGAACTATGTTCTTGACTTGAAATTGGACAGATGCAACTGGATTTGGGGGCAGCTAGGTGGTATATTGGATAGATTTCCAGACCTGAAATCAGTAAAACTCATCTTCCTAAGTTCAAATCTGGTTTCACACACTTACTAGCTGTGTGACCCTGGGCAAGTCACTTAACTCTGCTTGCCTCAGTTTTCTCATCTGTAAAATGAGTTGAAGAAGAAAATGGCAAACTATTCCAGTATCTTGCCAAGAAGACCCCAAATGGGGTCATGAAGAGTTGGATATGACTAAACAGCAAATCTGGATTCATAGCTCATCATGAAGTTCCATCTACCGTGCATCCTCATGGACACCGTAGTCCATGGTACAGGAAGAAAATCTATGCCAATAGTGAAATTATTAGGTCTTCTCCTTCTTCATCGTTCCCTTACCCCCTCATCTTTTCTCCTTTTCCTCTTCTGCTTCCTTCTCTCTTTTCTCTTCCTCCTTTCCATTCTTTTCTTCCTCCCCCTCATCTTGTTCTTCTTTCTCTTCCTGTTTTTGTCCCTCTTCCTCCTTCCTTTCTTCCTATATTCACAAGTAAGACAATATTATGTGCAGAAATCTGACTGTGGTCTTTCTAATTGCTACACCAGGTGGTGATTCCATAAATCTATCATGGAAAAACAAGCCACATATTTTTCCAAATTGGGAGATTTGCTCTTTGCTTTTTGTTTTTTTCACCAAGCCTAGGCTCCTAGGAACATTCCACTTTTGTGAATCTGCAGATTCCCTGGTGCCATGTTTCCTTGGCTAGGGGACTGTCACTTTTTCAGGAACCAGCTTGTAATTAAACATACCAAAGGTCCAATTTTGGGTCCAAACACTTGTCTTTATGGAGAACTCATAAGATTGCCCAAAAAACATCCCAAGTTTCCCAAGGTCCAGGTTTTTTCCTTCTTAGGTTGAGCTTATACTGGCAAGTGAAGAGGTGAGGTCATGATGTGGAAAATTAAAGCACATATGTCCAATCCATGGCACACAGTTGGATTCCAGATTTCAAGGCAGTGGGGGAGGTGTAGATAGAGGGGAACCATGAAAAAGTACTAGATGTAGATTCAAGAAAGAAGAGTGTTCAAATTCTGCTTCTGAAACTTACAACCCTTGACTTACAAAAGGAAAAATGGTATTGTGGAAAGAGTTCTGGGTTTAAAGTCAGTTGTTTTTGATTCATATCCAAACCCTGTCACTTAAGGCCTGTCTTGCCTTAGGCAAGTCATTCATCCTGTCTGTGCCTCAATTTACTCATCTATAAAAATGAAGAGGTTGGCTTAAACTATATCCAAACTCTCTTCCAACTCTATATATGTAATCATCTACTCTTCTTCTCTTTGTGACCCTGGGCAGGTCACTTAATTTCTCTGAGTCTCATTTCCTCTTTTCTAAATTAGATATAAAGATACCTGTGGTGTTTACTTAACCAAAAGGATTGTTGGGAAGATTAAATAAGATAAGGGGCTCAAAGTGCCTTGCAAAAAAGGCCTACCCTATAGAATAAATGCCAGTTACTCTTGCTTCAATCCATGACTTTATCCGTGTGAGTTCTGTCTCCACTGATGGAGATGGCAGGTCTTTCATTCCCTAGAAGACAATCTAAGAACTCTTTTGGTTTAAAAAAGAAAGAAAGAAAGAAAGAAAGAAAGAAAGAAAGAAAGAAAGAAAGAAAGAAGGAAAGAAAAAGTGGGGCAGCTAGGTGGTGCAGTGGATAGAGCACCCACCCTGGAGTCAGGAGCACCTGAGTCCAAATCCAGCCTCAGAGACTAACTAGCTATGTGACCCTGAGCAAGTCACTAAACCTTGATTGCCTTGCAAAAAAAAAAAAAAAAGTGCATCACCTAATGGCCAACTAGGAGCATCTTTCTGCATTTTTCTCAGGTGGTGCCTAGATAAGACACACAGTCCATTACTGAGCCTCTCTCTATCCTGGAGGTACTCTCTTGTTCTTCCACTTTTTTGTTCAGTCAGTAAATAAGTAATAAAATAATCATTTATTAAGCACCTACTATGGGCCAGGTGCTGGACTAAGTGCTAAGAATATAAAGAAAGATCAAAGACAGTCCCTATGCTCAAGGACCTCACAGTCTAGTGGGGTTTTCTGGCCTCACTTTTAATTCCATGTTCTAAGAAAAGGGCTCTGGTAGATGCCATGCTTTACAGTCTTATAAATAGTAGAGGCTTGACTTTACAGTGCCTAGAAGTACCCTGAATGGGCATCTTCCCAAGGCCTGCAGAGGTTCCTGGATTGGTTTTAACCAGAAAAGTTTTAGGAGGAGTGAGTTAGAAGGGAAAGTTAGAGGGAAGGTGAGAAAGAGAGGAAAGTTAGAGTGGAAAAATGGAAGATTAGCAGGTTGTCATCAGGAAGGGGGGTTTTAGAGGTCTCAATCATGGAAATCAGACCCTTATGAGTGATGGTGAAGTCAGGGGTTGCTTATTTCTTCACTCTTAGGAGTTAGATTTGGAAGCAATGTGGTACAAGGAAAGGAGAAATTACTTCGGAGTGAGAGACCTGAGTTAATATCCCACTTCTGCCATTTGTTATTACCTGGGGGTGGGGTGGGGTGGGGGGGTTATTACTTAACCTTCCTCAGCCTCAGTTTCCTCATCTGTTAAATGAAGGGGTTAAATTCAATGGCCTCTAGGTCCTTTCCAGCTATAGATCTGTGATCCTATGAGGAAGTACTGATTATGTGGGGGCAGTAGCTTCTTCATGACAAAGACAGCATATGTTATTACACAAACTCCTGTTATTGAGGTGAGGTTCTTGAAAACTCTTAGAGCAAAGTGCCCATAAGTCAGAAAGGCTTGGGTTTGAATCCTGTTTCAGTTACTGTGATCGTGCTTATGTCACTTACTCTCCGAGGCTCAAACATTTATCTGTAAAATGGTAATGATCCTAATATTATTTATCTCAGAGGGTAGTTATAAGAAGCCAGCAAGATCAACCAATTCAAAAACATTTGTTACTTGGTCTCTACATACCTACTAGGTGCTGGAGATAAAAAAGTGAGACAACCCCTGCTCTCAAGGATTCTACTGGGTTGAGGGAAACTACAGCATACTCACAGAGAAGTAAATGTAAGCTATGTACAAAATAAATAAGCACTGATGGTGAGCGAGAAGCGGGGGTTAAGTACTTCACAAACTTAAAAGAACTGCATAAATGTGAGTTTTATTATCATTATTATTATTTTCCTGCTCCTTGGTTTTCTTATCTATAAAATGAGTAGGCTGGATATGATCTGTGAGATCTCTTTCTAGCTCTAAATCTCATGATCCTATTATCTTACTCCTGCTACTGAGAAAAAAAAAAGTGACAAGGACTAAAAGCACTGAATTGGTAATGGAAGTTTGGGGCAGCTAGGTGATGCAGCGGGTAAAGCACTGGGCTTGAAGTCAAGAAGACCCGATGAGTTCAAATCTGGCCTCAGACACTTCCTAGCTGTGTGAACATGGGTAAGTCACTTAATCTCTATCCGCCTCAGTTTCCTGTTCCGTAAGATGGGATGATAATAAAAGCGCCTATCTCTCAGGATTGTCATGAGGATAACATGAAATAATATTTGTAAAGAGCTTTGCAAAACTTAAGCTTTATAGAAATGCTAGCTATTATGTGTATAATGTATTATAGTTAATCTGCCGACATTTTTGGAGGCACTGTCATTCAGAGGTTGGCAAATTCGGTGGTGCTTTTATCACAGTGAAGTTACAGACTTGGACGCAATTGTGATCGTTCAGTTTCCCCTGAATCAAACTTACTCTACTAAATTGATTTTCCTGTGAGGTTTAGAAAACTTAGAGCAACTCGTGAGTAATTGAGAAAGCAGTCTAATATGGGAAAAGATTTCCCTCCAGGTTTCCTGAAAGAGGCAGTTTCACAAAGGGTCATAGTGTAAGGAGATCTTGTAAACAGATTAAGTATTGGGCAGAAAGGGGAAAAGGACCCAAAGTCTTTACATTCCCAAAGTGCTATGTTAAACTACAGCCTCAGGCAGCACTTACCCCTAAAGGTCAAGTGAGACTTTGACTCCAATGCAGTGGAAGATGTTTCTGCTTTGATAAAGTAGTAAGGAATTGAGGCTTGTCTTCTCCTCCCCTCACCCTACAAAATTCCAACTCCTAACTGCTTCAGGGATGAAACAACCAAAAGAACATGACAGATTTGGGGCTTACAACTAGGAGGCAGCACTGGATTTGGAATCTGGAGTCCCTGGTCTGAATCATCTTCTAACTTTTGCTAACTTTTGTGTGATCTTGGACAAGTCCCCTCCCTAACCCTCAGTTTCCTCCTCTTTAAAATGTAAGGCTTTGACTAAATCAGAGTTCTCAAACATTTTGGTCTCAGAATTCTTTTTAACCAAAAAAAAAAATATTATGAACGCCAAAGAACTATTGTTTATATAGGTTATAGCAATCAGTATTTATCATATTAGAAATTTTAAAATGATGAATTTTTAAAATATTTATTGCATCATTTGAAAAGAACAATAACAAACCCACTACATGTGAATATAAATATTTTCCAAAACAATAAAAAAATTAGTGAGAAGAGTGGCACTTTTTAAAAAAATTCTCTTTAGTGTCTGACTTAATAGAAGACAGCTGGATTCCGATATCTGCTTCTGTTTTCAATATGTCACATATGTTGTTTTGGTTAGAGAATATGAACAAAATCCAGCCTCACACAGATATGTGGTTGCAAAAGGGAGAAATATTTTAACAGGCAAATTATATCTAAGCATTATTATGAAAATAGTTTTGACCTCAAGGACCCCTCAAAAAGGTCTCCAGGACACCCAGGTTCCTCAGACCATACTTTGAGAACCATTGGACACTAGATCATCCCTAAAGTCCAGCTCTAAATCACACTACTTGTGTAACCTTGGACACATTTCAACTTCTCTGGGTCTGTTTCTTCATCTGTAAAATGAGGTCTTCTCCAGTTTTAAAGCTGTGATCTTATGACATCCAACCATAAGTCATCATTCCAATGTAACTAATATCCCTCTTGAACTGTTCTACTAAATAAAGGCTTGCCCACTCAAGCACCAGCCCAATGAGCCAACCCCTCTTCCCCCTGCAGAGAGCAATAGAATTCTCACTTCATGAAAATGAAAGTGTCAAAGGATCAATAGCATTTTCCTTTCAGGGACCTCTTATTTCCTTCCAACTTTTTTTGTTTTCTCAAAACGAAAGTTGCCATTTCTACTTAAAGTCAATATTGATGGAGCTATTATGGAAAGGCTCTTTTAATGAAGGTCTTTCAGATGAGCGTTCAATTGCACTAGCCCAGAGGGCGATTCCATTTGACCACCTCTACTCCAAGCTACTCAAGCTGAACTCCTGGGATAGTGGAATGGGTGAAATCGATACTGTTGAGTCTCTTGAAATTGTTATGGACTCTAAGCCTGTGAGCATGTGTGAACTTCCTTTTATGTACTCATTTGGTTTAAAAGGTATCAAGATCTTATTGGGTTCAGGTTTTCTATATAAAACACAAAGGTTTAACTAGCATCGAGAAAGCTGAGATTTGTTCCAGGGTGCTAAACAGAGGGAAGATGCTAGTAGCATTTTTAATACTTCAAGAGTACAGAAACACATGATCTTAGTACATGACTAGCACCCAGGTAGCAAGAAATGGTTTTATTGGACTAGATCTGTGATTTCATTGGTATAGGGGACTTCTAGTAATGAAACTCCTTCCACCAGTGCAGACTGCTCTGCACCTGCTCTGCAAAAGTCTTAGAGAGTTGCATGAGAAAGTTGTCAGTTATTTGGTTCAGTCCTGTCCAATGTTATGACTTCATATGGGGTTTTCTTGGCAAAGATACTGGAGTAATTTGCCATTTTCTTCTCCAGTGGGTTAGGCAGAGGTTAAGTGAATTGCCCAGGGTCATACAGATAGTGAGTGTCTGAGGCTGGATTTAAACTCAGATCTTCCTGACTCTAGACTATCCACTCTAACCACTGAGCCACCTGGCTGCTACCAATGCAAACAGAGGTCGAGTGACTTGCCCAAGGTGACACAGCCAGTGAATATCTGAGGCTGGATTTGAACTCAGATCTTCCTGCCTCCAGGCTCAGTGTTCTATCCACTGAGTCATCTAGCTGCTTCATAAGAAAGTTTTCAAGAAATATTAGTTAAAATAGGAAGCTACCACAAGGCCACTTCTTTCTCCTGATAGCTACACTCTAGATGAAGCCTGCATCCCTAGACCATGCCTTTTCTCTTCCCCTCCTGAGGTATCCCCATTAGCAATTTCATGGTCTACATGATTCTCTGCTCTACCTCCTCCCCATGCAACTAACTTGAGGTTGCATTTCACGTAGTATGATCCAGGTGCAAAAATTGCTAATTACAGCATTAAGAAAACATGGGGTTTTCTGGGGTCACTGGTGAGCAAATGACTTTTACCTCTCTAGTGTTCTATTTCTTTTAGGAGATTGGACTAGATGATCAGATTTGTTTTAGCTCTATATTCAAAGACCATCCCAGCTCTTCTATGAGTATTCTAAGGTGTCTTCCAACTCTGACATTCTATGAATCTATCATTCAATAGGAATCATTTTTACTGCAAAAACTGTTGTTTATTGTCTGGATTGCATCGTGTACCTTTTGAGTAGTATCTTTAAAGTGATATTCAATGAAAGCATCAGACTATGGAGCCAGTTGGAATGAATGGTATCCCATGAGGATCAAACCTGGGATGATTTTATTTAATTTTCCACTAAACTCTCTCATATGTGGAAGGGAACATAGAAGTATAAAGAGCTTTTCTAATCCATTAACTCTATCCATTATGCTGGTGATTTTAACTCTCTGGAAAAATAAAAATTCCTCTGTAATTGGTAACCAGCCAATTTTAAAATTTCCTCAAAGGACTGAAAGTGCCAAACAACACCAGAACAGATCCTATGATCTTATGATCTCACATGTAAGCATTAGATTTGAAGATATACCATCTGGTATATTGATTCTCTGAGCCACTTTTCTTGAAGTACCAAGGTATCACACTTGGCATCCCCTTTAACTGGGTTTTTATATCCAATGTGTCTATCACTCCCTCCTTTGGGGTTTGTGTTTAGCAAGGATATTGCCTAATGCTTTCATAATTGAAGAATATACTTTGGTGGGCAAGAGAGTGAGAGATGATTTGCTCTGCCAATTTGGACAAGTCAGGTATACTCTCTGGACCTCTGTATCTTCACCTATAAGAAGAAGATGAGGTGGTTAGAGATCATTTTGTGCTCAAAGTCTATGATAGTATCAATTAATCTAGAAGTAATAATTATGCAACTTCTGTATGTCAAGCACTGTGCCTGGGTGCTGGTCATACAAATACAATGAATGAAACAATCTCTACTCTAAAATGAGCTTATATTCCAAAGGAGGAGACAAGGATGTGTAATAGCCATGATGATGATGAAGAAAATAACAACAACAACAATAATAATAGCTTTTATGTAGCACTTTAAGGTTCATAAACTGATTTACACGTTCTATCTCATGTAATCTTCACGACAATCTTGTAAGATAGGTACTAATGCTATCCTAATTTTTCAGATGAGGAAACTTAAGCTGAGAGAGGTTGCAATTTGCCCAGGGTCACATAGATAGTAAGTATTAGAGGCTGAATTTGAACTCATATCTTTCTGAGTGAAAGTTCCATATTCTATTCACCATGTCACCTACCTGCCTTTGTCACTCTGTGTGTATGTGTGTGTATATGTACATGTACATATAGATATTTGTGTGTGTGTGTATATATATATATAATATATATATATAATATATATATATATATATATATATATATATAGGCATACATCCCTAGAACTATACAGATGAGTATGGATGGATGGATAGATGTGCATCAGGAATAAAGACAAAATAGTTAAATGAAACGTAGATTGAGAAGGAAGGCACCACCAAGTGAGGGAATCATGAAGGTCTTCATTTAGAAGGTGGATCTTGAGCAATGTGTGGAAGAAGAGAGAGATTGTTTGAGAAGGAGGAGAGGAGGGAGTCAGAAATGGAGGACAGTGATGAAGGTGATGGAGGCCAGCCAGTGCAAGGCACAGAAATGAGAGATAGAGCATACTGTGTGAGTAATACACACCACAATACTTTGATCTCATCCATAAGCATTGAAAGTGAGGAGATAACATTTGGCATGTTGATTCCCTCAGCTACTTTTCTTGAAAAGGTATCAAGATATCATTAACTGTCATCTTCTTTATCTAAGTTTCCATATCCAATGCCTCTGCAACTCCTCCTTTTAAGGCTCAGTTGATTAATGCTTTGTCACTAAACCAAGTCAACTGAAATAATGTTGGAATACATAAAAGTATTTGCCAAGAACTAAGAATTGGAATTGGACTAGGGTTGGCTTTCTGAAGCCAAAGGCAGGTTTCCTGTAATTAGAAGCAATTTACTAGAAAGTTTACTGTGCTCTTCCAAAACACACATTGTTGCAAATAGCTAAATGTTTCATTATTTTTCTTTTCTTTTTGGTGAAATGTTAAAGATCTATGTCCAAGTAACGTTAGTCTTCTATTTGATGGGATGGTTATTTGGAGATCTCATCTCTGTTGCAGAGGTGAAAGGGGAAGGGAGCCAACTGAATGTATCATTTTGGGATGTCTTTGGGGAAAGAAAGAACTGGAACAAATTTAGGATCAGATTCTAAATTTTTTGAATCATGACTACTTTCCAAGTCCCTCTTTTTGGTAGATAATTCACAGCTCAGACCAAGCAGAATTTTGAGGGTGAAATCTCAAGGCCAAGCTCATTGAGTATACTGATATCTGGTTTATTGGTCTGATTCTGTTAAACATTTTAATCAATGACAGAGCCAAAAGCATAGATGGTATTCTTATTAAATTGGCAGATGACAAGAGCTGACAGGTGTATTTAATACAGTGTAAGTCAGACAGCAGTAGAAGAGGGAGTTTCTTCATTTGGGAATTCTGTATTAGCAATGAAATCCATAGATTCAGTCCCTGTCCCCTTGCCTATGATAAAGTCACGATAAATATTCATAAATAAGAAGGACAGGAGAAGTCTGATGAGATGAATTTCAGTAAGGATGAATGCAAAATCCTACAGTTAAATGGTCTTCTTTCTTTTTTTCTATTTATTCTTTCTTTCTTCCTTTCTCTTTCTTTTCCCCTCCTTCCTTCCTTCTTCCCTCTCTCCCTCTCTTCCTTCCTTCGTTCCTTCCTTCCTTCCTTCCTTCCTTCTCTCCTTTCTTTCATTTTTGGTTCAAACATGTACTTGCATTAAACAGTAAGAAAGCACCCTCCAGTGATAGAGATAAACAATTTATCCTTAGCTTATGGTACAAAAAAGCTACATGACACAGTGAGAAGTTAAGACACTGTTCCATAATCCCACTGCCAGTATGTGTTCAGAGACAAAAATCAAATGGAAAAGAATGGAACAGAAAAAAAAATTTACTAAACATTATCACATGTCAAGCACTGTGTTAAACTCTGGAAATACAAATTGAAAACTGAGACAGTCCCAGTGTTTAAGAACTCCCATTCTAATTGAGGGAGACAACACTTAAAACCAGATGACCTGACTTCAAGACCATCCCACTATGTAATATTGACTCTTTTTCAGTTCTGTGTACACAGATGTTCTTAGGGGGTGGGGCACTTTGATGAATTCTGTTAATGAATGAGACACTGGTATGCTAACTAGATAGTCAACTCCTCAGTGGTTGAAATCCCAAGCGCTTAGAGCAAGGAGTTCTTAATTCTATGCATTATATTTTGTGCATTTAAAAATTCTTTTGAGGGGCAGCTAGGTGGCACAGTTAAATAGAGCTCTGGCCTTGGAGGCAGGAGGACCTGAGTTCAAATCCGGCCTTAGACACTTGACACTTACCAGCTGTGTGACCCTGAGCAAGTCACTTTACTCTGATTGCCTCACCAAAAAAAAAGTTAAAAAAAAAGTTATTTAGAGAAGGAACCCATAGGCTTCACCAGACTGTCAAATGGGCCCCTGCCTCACACACATGTTAAGAACTCCTTCTGTAAGAAACCATAGGAGCTATTGCTATATTGGTGAAGCTGCTTCTGTAGGGCAATAAGTTGTAAGCTACCTGAGATAAAGTAGTAACAGGTCTGTAATGTTCTTAGCTATTCAGACCGACATGCTGCTATACTCATTGATTCAGAAAAGGTCTGCTCTGCACCAGGAAGGGTGGGTAACTCATTAAACCTCATTCATCATGGGGATTAAAGATGGAAATTATTCCCCACGAACAAGGAATTTTCATTAAATGTTGAGTCATAAGCTTATGCTGATTAAGTCTCTGCTGTTTTTATACTTGAGTTAAAAACAAACAAGCAAATTATTTTTTAAAAAAGTCAAAAAGGTAGGGTGAAAAATACCTGAGAATTCTAGCTGATTACAAGCCTAATGGGAGTCAAAAGAGTGATTCCATGCCTGAAAGCCTAGCTCCGTCCTAAGAAAGCATAATGGCCAGAATGAAAAAGGCGAGTCTTGCTATTTTCTGTCCTGCTCTCTCTTACTCAGACCAAGCTTGAATAATATATTCAGTTCTGTGCTCAATATTCTTGTGCAGCACATTCTCTAGAGTTATTTATTCAACTCTCAGAGTTCCCCAGAGGACAGCTACTACATCCACTGACATCTCTAAGTCAAATCCTGAAAGAATGAGGGATATTTTTTCAGTGTTATACCCCACTAGTTTGCTGTCTTCCAATGATCATCAGTTAATATAAATTAGTCCCATGGACTCAATTAACTTTTGAGATAGTTCATTCACTGAAATGGTACAGTATGAATAGTTGATACAACACTTTCCCCAAAAAAAGTACTCTCCCACAAAAGTGTTTTCAAGCTTAGAGTATAAATGTGGTAAAGGGATAACTCATAGCTCCAGTAGCTGGAAGTTCCTTTCTCCTCTACCTAGGGAGATGTTCCCTAAGCATAGTGTAGAGTTTTGCTAGACCTTTTGTAGAGTCTTGAAGTTATCTTTTTTTGGTCTTAATTTTTTTCTTAATTCAATTGAAAACCCAAAAAATGCTCCTAGGCTTCTGCAAATGGAGGTGGGGAAACAAGTCATGCACTGTGGCCAGCTAGTGATGAAGCAGGCAGGGTGACCTCTGTCTTCTGTGTAGAGGGCAGCCCATCTTCAGGTGACAGGGAGAGGAGAGACCTAGGGCAATGAGCAAAATAACTAGCCCCAGTAGACTTAGAAGCCTGGGGTTTCGGGTGGAGGAAGGCAAAAGTGGGGAACTAACCAAAGACTTTGGTCACATTAAAAAAAATCACACTTGACATGGGTTGGCAACATGATACTAACATTCATCAGTAGCAATACAAACTGTATAGGTCTAGAAATTTGACATGTAAAAGGCTTGGTGCCCAGGATTCTCAGCACAACTGAGGCAAGAGCATAACCCTAGAAGTTGCACACATGCATACCCAAATGTAAACATTAATGGCGCAGAAAACAAGCACAATGGGAAGGAGCGGCTCCAACTTCATACAAGACTCACCATCACGAGAGGGGGGAGGGAGAGTGTCCAAAGCTCACCAACTTACACAGAACCCTTGGGAAACAGCCCTTGGGCCACTGAAGAGGGGAAATGGATATGGCTAATTCTTGTCCTGAAAACCATAGGAGGAAGCAGATGCTTTATGCTATGGCTGTGAATTTCCCATTACAAGTCTTAATTATATGAAATGTTTCTTTCCCAAAGGACAAGACAAAAGACAAGATGTTGGCCCAGGCATTTCTCTTTGTGTTTCAACTTTTTTGGGGGAGGAAAGGGCTGGAAAAAATGTGAAAATTCCCATAGACATGCTGAATATTTCCTAGGTTTTTAAAATGAATTATTCCCTCTAGAATTCTGGGCACAATTTCCTTATCTGATCATCCCCTTTTCCTCTCTGGATTTAACCAAATAAGGAAGGCGGGATGGGGGCTTGCTCCTGTGCTTGTGAACTTGGGCTTGTGAACCCTTTTCCTCCAGGGCTCAGTTTACCCAATCTTGAAGCTATCTTTGCAAAATGGGTCTAGTTTGTCCTTAGCTCCTGATTTGGACATTACCCATAGCAGCTATTGCTATATTGGTGAAGCTGCTAGGATTTGATGAGAAGTTCAAATTCCCCCAAACTTCCAAAGTTCATAAGATCATCATCAGATCATTTCCAGGTCAAGGGTGGGGGGAAAGAGACAGAGTTTTCTTTCCCTGCCCTGGTACCTCCACAAGTGATTCCTCCTTTAGGTCTTGGCTTAATTATTCTCTCTAGCCTGAGAGATGCTGGCATTTAAACTAGTTTACTATTTTATAGAAGACTTATAGTCAATTCCTGTCTAACCTAGTTGAAATGCCTACTCACAGATTGTTGTTCATCCTTCATTCCCAAAGAGGACCAATGACATGAGGAGGGTGATATCTTGACTTGCAAGTGAGCCAAAGGTGAGGGTTGGGTGAAAGTACACACAAAAGGTAGATAAGCAAGCCTGAAGAAGGCTTGGCAAACCCTCACACAAGAGGTGCTAGTCCTCTCTGAACACCCCATATACCCCTAAGAAAACATGTAAGGATCTATTGAAGGAAATAGGAATATTTAACTTGGAGAAGAAAAAGTACAGGGGAATATGATAGTCATTTTCAAGCATTTAAACTTGAATTAAAGGGTTTTCAATGAAAGAAGAAATAGATTTATTCTACTTATCCCAGAGGGCAGAACAAGGACAATAGGAGGAAAGAAATGTAGACAAAAAGTAAACCTTCCTAACAATCCCCATGTGGAATGAGCTGTTTTAGGAGGTAATGAGCTCCCCACCCTGAGATATATTTCAAGTGGAGGTTGTATGACTACATTTCAATGATGTTGTAAAGAGAATTTTTCCTCAGGTAAAAGAGTTGGACTAGATTATCTCTGAGGTCCTTTCCAGCTCTGAAGTTGTTATGTTATGTGTAAATATGAAATTCCAATCAACACTTCTGAAAAAAAGATATTTTCCTTTCCATGTCCACAAGGATAGTATAGGTTGGCTATATCTACCCCTCAAACTTTTGAATTTAGCTTGAAATGAACCTAAAATTGACTCTTCTAGCTGTCCCTGAATCTCCAATTCAGGTTGAATGAAACTAGTGCAAACATCCTATAGATTTCCCCTCTATTTCATTGCTTGAGGTTAAGCTGAAGTTATAGCTTTTGGCACGGACTCTTGTGTGATATCAGCCCATCCCAATCTTAGGTGGCTTAATCTTAGAGAACTAATGAATAAACTAGTTGGATATACTGCCTAGCAACAGATTCCTCCTCAGGGGATTGTTGCTTTGGGTAATCTTTCCTAATTAGTTCATTGTTGTAATTTGTGATGTCACAAAATTATCATTCCAATGTCACTATGCCGTCGAATTCCTTCCTCTCCTTTGCCAATGCCTAAATCATGGAAGTGATGGGAGTCATGATGGAGTCAGAAGGGGGAATATGTAAACATAATCTGGTGAAATGGAAAGGGAGGTTTAGAGTTGGAGTCGGAGACTATCGGTTCAAATCACAGTTCTGCTTCTTCCTACATTAGGGAAGTTTCGTTACCTGGAAAATGAGGGAATTCCACTAGATATGAATTAAGACTCTTTCCAGTTCTGAATACTATAAAGTTATGGATCTATGAACATGATATGCTCTTTCCTTCCAAGAAAAAAAAAAACTAATGTAAATAAGATAAGGTTAGTGTCCTGAACAAGAGAGGCACTGGCCTTTACTTTGGTCAAATCAACACACTAGATATTGTGTTTAATTCTAGGTGATACATTTTAGAAAGGTCATTGATGGGTAAGAGTGTACAAAAAAAGATATCTCAATTGTGAGGGGAATGAAATCAGGCTAGAGAAGGACCAGTTGAGAAATTAAGAATAGTTAGCCTGAAAAAGGCAAGACTTGGTGTGTATATATGAGAGAGGGATATGGTATGAAGATATGCAAGACAGCTACCTTTGAATATTTGAAAAGCTTTTATGTGGAAGAGAAATTAGACTTTTTCTTGACGTTAGAAGACAGAACTAGGAGAATGGATATAAGTTGTGTCAAGACAAATTTAGACTTAAGCCAATACTTAGAACAATTCAAAAGAGCAATGGACTCCTTTTTGAGACTGAGTATTGAAATCTATATATACTGTCTGTTCAAGGGTATCTGTTATGAGTACTAGAAGACTGTGTGCCCAGTGAGCAGCTGACTGCTTTCCTCAATGTTCTAAAGGGCAAGTCTGAAACCTTGTGGGTTTCTAGTACTTTTGTTCAAGAGCCCCTACTGGTGGACTCCCCATTGATTATCAGCCAGAGTTAAGGAGTTTTAAGAAAGGATCTTTACTAAGCAGATATAGCAAGAACATTTGTTATAAAAACATTCTTTCAAACTAAGGATTCACTCTTCCCCTTGCATACACAAGGTTCTTAAGAAGTATGAGGAGTATAAATGTGACCAAGGGGTAAACTCACAGCCACTGGTTACTAAAAATCCTTTACTCCATTCATGGAGTTCTTATTAAGTTCCCCTTAGGTGTAGCTCTGTGCTAGGATGGAGGGTCAGTGACTTTGTAGAATCCTAAAGCTATCTTTCCTTGATATATCTAGTTTGTATTTTTCTCAACTTCAAGGGAAGACTCTGCCATCAGCCACTGCTGCTTCAAAAACATTCCTATAGACATTAATGGGAATTTCAGATTTTTGAAGTTTCTAAGGTCAGGGAAGGGAGAGAGAGACTTGATCACTCTCCCTGCCTCAAGAATAATTCTCTCTCAGGAGTCTTTCATCACTGGATTTGACCACCTCTGGACTCACTTGCTGCTGGAGTTTTAAATTAGCTTGTGGTATTATAGATAGGCCTAGAGGTATGCTGAATCCTTTCAGCATATAAGACATTTAATGTGTGGCTTCATCTGTTTTCATCCAATGATCAAAGTATTCCACTCTCTGCTAACTGACTAGGACTTTTTTCTTTTTTTTTGCACCTAACATGTTTGATCTATTTGTTGATTTGGTTCAGCCAACAGAATTTTCTGTTACTATGCTAATTGAGGTGGAGGTTTCCATCTCATCCCTCACATAATAATAGTTTAAAAAGGAGGTATTTAAAAGATATATGGAGGGAAAGAAGAAACTCAAAGAAGGGACAGAACTGTTTTTCTGAATATATAGAATGGAGACAATGGATTCTTGAAAGAAGGTAGAATTATTCAATTCATTTTTCTTCTGTTTTCTTCTGCCAGGGAGAATGTCTTTGATTAGCAAAAGATAAATAAAAAATGGCTAATGGAGAATTAATACTAAAGACAAGTAGATGATGGGAGAATATCAATCTGTTTGCTAAGTATATGTCACCAGGCTCAAATGAACTACCTGCTTGGTTTTTGAAGGTGTTGATGGATGCAATTACTTAACCATTGTTAATAATCTTTGAAACATCATAGAGAATAAAAGTGCCATGAGAATAAGAAAGGCAATATTTATTCTGATTTTCAGCAAAGGGAAGAAGGGAATTCTTCCACAATGCTTTCAAAGGAAGACAAATTATTAAATTTGCTTTGTTTGGGCCCAGAGGGCAGAATTGAGACTAAAGGATGGAAGTTGTGAAGAAATCTATTAAAAATAGAATGGGTTCCCTTGTGAGACAGTGAGTTTGTCCTCTTTGGAGACCTTCTAACAAAAGCCAGATGAGCAATTTAAGCAGATTCTCGTTCAAATATTGGTTGGACCTTGACTCATTTTCCAACTGTGATATCTCATGGTCCATAATTTTGTTAATTTGGTCAGAAAACTTGTGTTTGACTTTTGCTTCTGCCACTTAACTCTCTGTTGTTGTTGTCCAGCTGTTCAGTAATGTCTAACTCTTTGTGACCGCACGGACCATAGCATACCAGATTCTCTATCCTCCACTGTCTCTTAAAGTCTGTCCAACTTCAGGTTCACCGCTTACATGACACTTTCAACCCATCTTACCCTCTGCCATCCCTTTGTCCTTTTGCTTTCAATCTTTCTCAACAACAAGGTCTTTTCCAATGAGTCACATCTTCTCATGATGTACCCAAAGTATTCGAGCTTCAGCTTCCATATTTGACCTTCTGGGGAATAGTCTGAGTAAATTTCTTTAAGTGTTGACTGATTTGATTTCTTTGCTGTCCAAAGGGCTCTGAAAAAGTCTTCTCCAGCACCACAATTTGAAAGTGTCAGTTTTCCAATGATCAACTTCCCTTATAGTTTAACTCTTACAGCCATACATTGCTACTGGAAAAACCATAGCTTTGACTATATGGATCACCATCAGCAAAGTTATGTCTCTGTTTTTTAGTATGCCATCCAAACTTGCCTTTCAAGGAGCAAGTGTCTTTTAATTTCATGGCTGCAGTGATCTTTGAGCTTAAGAATATAAAATCTGACACTGCTTCCATTTCTTCTTCCTCTGTTTGCAAGGAAGTGATGGGACTAGTTACCAAGATCTTAATTTTTTAATGTTAAGTTTTTAGCCAGCTTTTACACTCTCTTCTTTCACCCTCATCAAGTGACTTCTTAATTCTTCTTCACTTTCTGCTATCAGAGTGGTATTGCCTACATATCTAAGTCTGTTGATATTTCTCCTAGCAGGAAAATCACTGAGGTGTGTAAAATGAAATATTATTATTCTCATTTTACAGATAAGTAAACTGAGTCTCTGAGAGGTTAAGGCACTTGCCTATAATCACACAGACAGTTAAATGTCTGACTAGGAATTTTCAACTCTAGCCTCTTGACTTTAAATTTAATACTTTCCACTACTCTGGTCTCTTTCAGCTCTGAAATTCATTGGTTTGAGAGTACTTAATCATTTTTTCAGATTTCATTATAAATATTTGTGCATATCTCATACTCTCTTCTATACCATCAGTTTCTTGAAGACAGAAGGCTCAATGGAATGAGAAGTGCACAGAATCAAGAGTCAGAGAATTGGGTTCAAATTTCAGCTCTTTTATTTATTACCTATATGGTCTTCTCCAACTTTTCTAAGTCTCATTTTCCTCATTTATAAAATGAATGAATTGAACTAGGTGATATTTAAAGTCTTTTCCCACTCTAAGTCCTACAGATAAAATTTCTAGCCTTGCTAATTTTTCCTCATAGTATAACTTTAGTGCCTAACACAGTACCTTGTACATGATAGACACTGAATCAATAATTGTTGAATTGAATTGAAACGCCTAGAACACAGCTCTGTCCACTTCTCTGTCCTGCTCAATAAACTCCCATGGATCTCCAGAGTCCTCTAAGATCAAATACAAGCTTCTACGATGTTTAAAATCCACCACCTGATTCCAACTGAACTTTCCAGGCTTATTACATGTTATTCTCTATCACAGGGAATCCAAACTGTCCTTTCTGATCCTCACACATTACTTTTTATTACTCACTTCTTTGCTTTTGCATAGGCCTTTCCCATTGCTTGGAATGCACTTCCTCCTCACCTCTGCCTTTTAGAATTACTAGCTTCCTTCAAAGTTAAGTTGGAGAACCATCATGAGGCTAGACCTCTCTGGCTGCCAGACTTCTCCAGCCTTCCCAACTCCACCCACCCAGACCTAAATTACCTTGTATTTAATTTGTGTAGATTTTTTATATACTTAAATGTGTACATGAGAAGGATAAAATGCTGGCTTCTCAGTCAAGAAGATTTGTGTTCAATTTTTCCTTTGATATGTAATGACTGTGTGACCCTGGGCAAGTCACTTAAACTCTCAGTATCTCACTCAGAGCTCTCAGAGTAGGTTGGAGTGCTGGTGCGGATCTTCATTGGGAAAGGAAATTCATACCTGGGGATCTCTAAATTGATTAAACTGATTGATTTGTCATCAAAATATATGTCCATATTGTTTCCTCCAAAAGAATATAAGCTGGGGCAGCTAGGTGGCACAGTGAATAGAGCTCTGGCCTTGGAGTCAGGAGGACCTGAGTTCAAATCCAGGCTCAGACACTTAATACTTACTAGCTGTGTGACCCTGGGCAAGTCACTTAACCCCGATTGCCTCACCATAAAGAAAAAAAAAAGAATATAATCCCCCTGAGGTCAGGATCTATTTTGTTTTTGTCCTTGTAGCTCTAAAATCTTGGATAGGTTATTTTGGTCAGTTATACCCAAACTGGAAGCCTCAATTTCCCTTTCCATATTCTTCCTCTAATCTACAATAAACCAGAAGTGGATAGCAGAACATTTTGCTATTACCTGCTATAAAAGACTGGGGTTAGGATTTGGCAGATTTCCTTTGAACTGAACACCTAAGTGGAGATCAGGACCTTACACACTCTACCATAGCTCTATTGCTTATACCATACCTCTGGCCTTAAGTCATCTAGCATTTCATGATCCCACTGTAAAGCAGATGGAACATTTGTCCAATTCTTTCTCTTCTAGACCTTCAGCTCTGAATTTTGTACCCATCCCCCATGGAGCTCCAGGAGCATGCAGGAGATACCCTCTTATTTCCACTCCTCCACAGAGTTTCTGGGCTTTGAATTCTTGCTACACACCATAAACCCTCTGAGGATCTCTCTCAGAAAGTTTATGGCAGCCTGTTCTCTGACCTGTGAACTAATGAGAATGGATAAGAAGCCCTGTGGTGCTCAGAACAATAATAACCCACCTTTTATAGCCCTTTAAGGTTTACATGTTTCCCTCACAATAATCTTGCAAAGTAGGAAGTGCAAAGATTTTTGTCCTCTCTTTAAAGGTTAAAAAAACAAACAAACAAACAAACAAACAAAGAAAAACTAAGCCTCAGAGAGAAATTAGGTCATTTGCCTATGGTCAAACAGAGAGCTGGTGGTAGAGCCAGTATTCAGTCTTGTTTTCTTCTAAGTTCTATCTTTTTTCAGATCCATAGGATCAGAATTGACCTTGGACAAATTGTGTAACAGGCAAAATTTGTGTCCAAGACTGCTTTCCTTTCCTTTCTGATGCCTATCTCTCCCCCTTTTAGTTCCCTATCCCCCACCAAGGGGTCCAATATCTTCATCCTATCTCCATCATCCTGCCTAGAAAAACCTGTTTATAGCTAATTGTTAGTTGGAAAGTATCTGACAGTCTAATTCATATCATGATGAAAATTATTGATGATGACAATTGCATTTTAATAGAAGATAAGCCTTTTACATAAAGTAATGAACCTTAGGCTCTGGGGGCAGTCCAATAGGATGAGTGTGAGGCAGTAAATACTTTGAACTAGTCAGGGGGATGCTGGGAAATGTTTAATAACTGTCTCTCTTAGTGTATACTGAACATATTTTTAAGTTTAATCATTATCATTAACAATTTCTTTATCATTCTCTTAAGTCAGCAAAACAATAATCAAGTCCTGATCCGTAGCATTTGCAAATTTTCAAGACGTAAATGTTTACACTGAAAATTCACAGCTGGTAAGAGCTGGCTAATGAACTTCAAACCACAGTCCATAAGTAAAACCAGATCTCATGATATGAGCTAGATATGACCAATGTTGATTGCTCACCTGCACAACATTTTTAGAGCCTTAAGGATTCAAACCTGCCTCTTTCACTTGCTACTGATATGGCATTGGGCAACTCATTCAATTATACTATGCTTCAGTTTACTTATCTGTAAAGTGAGAGAGTTGGAATAGTTGACTTCTGAGGTTCCTTCCACCTCTAATCTATGATACCATGGAACTAAGCAGGCACTGAGGGTTGTGTTTAAAACTTCTCACTTGATCTTATTCATCTAAAATTTTACTGTAGTTTTTAAGTATTTATAATGTTATGCATGCACTGGAGGCTCCACCCAGAGGAGGGGGAAGAATCCTATTCTGGACTTGGATTGGGTTCAATCCAAGGGCCATCTGAATCCTAAAAGAGAAGAGTTGGGCTTTTTCTTGAACTCTGGCTTGTTGTCCCCCGTGGAGAGTTTCAGGGAAAATCTCTTAAATTAGGCAAATGGCTCATGTCTAGTGTCTCTCCAAAATTGGGAGTAATAGGTATGCGTCTAAAAATACTGATCAATGTGCAAAGTAGACATCAGATATAGAATAGCTGTTCATTTTTGTGCTACTGCAAAAAATCCTTAAGATGTTATTCATAAGCAAACATGAACACTTAAAACATAAAACAATAACCCATCACCAATTATACTCTCCTTTAAGGTAAAGGCAAGTTTGAAAGACTGATGAACATATATTTCATATAAGTTTAGTTCTATATTGTTGGAACAGCTCAATATCTAGATCGTTTGGCCAGCAAGGAATGGCTTTTTAATCCTTTCAACAGCAGAATTCTCCTGACAGTGGTCCCCTTCTCTGAGAAGTTATTGTGGAAGTAACTTCCTGCTGAGAAATTAGCTTCTGACTCAGGAACTCTTTTTTCTTGGGGGGGGAGGTAGACAATTGGGGTTAAATGACTTGTCCAAGGTCACACAGCTAGTAAGTGTCTGAGACCAGATTTGAACTCAAGTCCTCCTGACTCCAGGAGGTGCTCTATCCACTGAGCCACCTCACTAGCCAGGTGACTCAGGAACTCTCAAGCTCATGTAGTAGCTTCCAAGGCTTAGCATTTCCCTCAGGATTATTTAGTCACCTATACCTAGGGAAAGGAACCAGGAAGCCAGGAAGACCTGAATTCAAGTCCTACCTCTGACATATACTGACTACCTGGCTCTAGATAAGTCATTTAACTTCTTAGTGTTGTGTTGGCAATTGTTTAAGTGTATAAGTCAGAGAGAGAGTGCCCAGCTGCCTTGGTACAAGGAGTTTCCTTACTTACAGGGGTGGGGAACCTATGGCCTCAAGGCCACCTGTGGCCCTCTAGGTTCTCAAGTGCAGCCCTTTGACTGTGTGTCTTTGCCAAAGGGCCTCATTTAAGGACCTAGAGGGCTACATGTGGCCTCAAGGCCACAGGTTTCCCACTCCTGCATCTGAGAGATTCCGAAGCCACAAGTACAGATTCTATCCATATTCCTAGTAGGGTATTTCCTCATCAGAACTCTTCATTTATATAGATTGAGAAATGGAAAAAATGGAAAACCAACACACACAGAAGCACACAAAGCCACCCCAATAACAAAGAACGTATAGACCAGTCCTCTGACATCTGACATTGAAAGGAAGTTCCCAAACTGAAGTGGGTGCCATCTGGGTTGCTCAGATTGTGAAAAGTTGGCCCTTTGGGTTTTTGGAGATGCCTCTCTGTTCTCTAAGAAGCACTTTTATCTCTAACTGGCCCCTAAGAGATAGTAGTTTTCTAGAATCAGCAAGACTTTTGACCTCAACTGACTAACAAGATGGTTCTGCATGTAGTGCATGGCTTGAGCTTAAAGTGGAGATTGCTTATCAGAAGTTGCCACATCCCCCCATGGGCTGTTTTTAGAAAGTGCTTGCAGATAAGCGTCCAAAGAGGGATGGCTTTGATGCCTCAGACTCATACTTTGTAATCAAAGAAAGAATTAGTTTTGCAGAAGTCAAAAGGAAGAAAAAAAAGGGGGGAAAAGCTTTCCCATTATTTGATACTAGAAACATCTTTAGAAAGCCATGGTGAAGGAAGAAAAAAGAACTTCAGGCAGCACAGAAATATGACCCTCGGCCACTGATTCAAGAAATATGGTTTAGAATTCAGGTTGAGTCCTTAATTTAGGCAAATCATTATATATCTCTGGGCACTGGGTTGCAAAAGATTGTTTATTCTGAATGCTCATTTTCAGAGTTGGAAGGGACATCATAATTCTACCCTAAATAAAAAGATCCCCTATACAGAAAATCCTATTCTCTTCTCATTTTTTTTTCCCATCAGGAATACTTTCAACACCTATGTTCATTTTCTTTTTTTTAAAATAAGTTTTTATTGATATTTTCTATTTCTTACATCACTATCGTATCCCATGCATCCTTCTCCACTTGCCCCTCTCCCTTCCCTCCCCAGGAAAGAAAAGGGAAAAAAAAGTCAGCACAATATGCCCCTTTCCAAAAAGGATTTCTCTCACTCTCTTCATTAACTATCTTCTCTTTCTATTTATCCTCTTTTTCTGATGTGTGACCCCTATAGTTATTTGGTCTCTCTCTTTTCTTTATATTCTTCATGCAATCAAAGCTTCCTAGGTATCTATTTTAGGATCTTCTCTCTAAATGTTCTCTGGCACAGCCTTGTAGGACTTACCTTTATCCATTGCGCCTTACTTTCAGAATAACACCAATTATTGAATATGTCAGAGAGGACACTGCTCCATGGTGGAACCCTTCTTCTGGAACATCCCTGATTACATAGCCCACCACTGATCTATACTCTCTCTTGTTGACCTTTTTATTCTACATTTTCCTGGCAATTTTTTCCCTGTGTCCATGCTCTTCCACTCCTCCAAATGCCTGTTGTCCTCAGGGGTTCCAACTCCCTCTGTTCTTGGACAGGTAGATTTTTCAAGCACCAAATTCTCCAGGCCTCATTCAGTGTAAAGTTCTCAACTCCCTTCATTGACCATCTCTGCATTCATAGAAGATTTCATCAGTGGATCCCCCTCCCACTTCTTTCCTTCCTCCCCCTTTACAACTTTTCCTCCTTCTACCTCACCCACTTTTTCTGTAGGCTCTTCTCTTTCTGAGACCACAGAGGTCACTTTCCCCTCATTGCTAGCCTTTGATATGACCAGTGTATCATTCACTCCTCTCTATCCCTCTGCTCTCTTGCTATGTACCCTCCCATGTTGTAATGCAGTCATAAACACACACACAGACACACACACACACACACACACACACACACACACACACACACACACTGATTTATCTGTAGGCAGAGTGCTGCCGGGTTCTGTCCATAATACCCTCTATCTGCTTCTTCATTGTTACCTCTACCAGATTTCCACCTTCACCCCTGTCTCATCGCATACATTTAGAAAGAAATTTCTTACTGGTCTCTTTGCTGTCATTCTGTCACCGTTACTGACCTTGCCTGCTGCATTTAGTCACTCCTCCTACATTGTTGTTGTTTGGAGTATTCAAGAGGCAGCCAATCTCATGATTTTCTTATAAAAATGTTTCAAACTCTAATTATTGAACTTCCATCTTTTATCTTGTATGGTTAAGCTCAGATACACAGGAATAGTCCCTCTGTGCAGCATCCTGAGCTCCATTGCCCTTCAGAAAGCATTATTCCATTCTCTCCTTTTTTCTGATGGGTGCAGAATAGTTTTCCATTATTAGAATGTCCCTTCCTTTGTATTTGAAAATCTTCCTCCTGATGGCTTGCAGAACTTGTTTCTAAATTAAATTGTTAAATTTGACCTCTAAGTGTTTTGGAGTTTGCAGCCTTGAATTTTTTTTTCTAGAGTCAATCATTAAATTTTTTCCACCATAATTTTGATTTTTAGATTTAGAAGTTCTGGGTAGTTCTCTTCAATTTTTTTCAGTATGTTGTTAATGTTTTTTGTTCTATTGTATTCTGGAAGACCTATGATCCTTAGTTTGTCTCTGTTCATCCTCTCCTCAAGTTTAGTACGTTTTACTTACAAAGTGAGTTTTTCTTTTAACATTAGATGCTTTTAGTTTGTTTTAAATCTCTTTCATGAGTGATAATTTGCTCTTTAATAGCATAGTGGATAGAGTGCTAGACTTGTAGATAGGAAGAAAGACCTGAGTTCAAATCCTAACTCAGACATTTACTGGTTATGTGACCCCGGACAAGTCATTTAACCTCAATCCATCTTAGTTTCTTCATCTATAAAGTAGGAATAGTAATAATATCTATAAGCCTCATTGGGTTCCTGTGAGAATCAAATAAAGTATATGTGTAAAGTACTGAGCATAATGTAAAGTTGTATATAAATTATTATTATTTATTAATAACATTATTATTAGAAAAGACATCCCCTAAAGACTGTCCTGCTAGCAATCAGTCTTTCTATACTTTGCTAAACTGATCATTGAGCAGCTGGTACAGTCTGTCAGCAGAACTTTATGTGAACCATCTCCAACAATAGAACTTGACAAAACTTACATTCTATTGGCAAAGCCTGTGAGAACCTAAGGTCAATTCCACCTTACCATGAGGTATCAAAGTAAGACTTTTGTGGGGAAAGTTCCAATAACACCAATAATGATACTTCACATTTCTTTAATCCTTTAATATTAAGCAGTTCCTATTTTCATTATCTCAATTGATCTTTACCACCAACCTGAAGGCTAAATAGGGCAGGTATAATTATATTCATTTAATTAAGGAAACCAATGCCCAGGGAGTTTGAGAGTCATGTCATTTTCTCTCTTGGCCTCTGATTGGGTGGCTTGTCTCCCCATTCCCAACTCCCTTTCATATGTTCTTTCTCCATTAGAATGTAAGCTCCTCGAGGTCAGGGACTATCTTTCTCTTTGCTTATATTTGTGTCCTCAGAACTTGGCACAGTGCCTGGTACACAGTAAGTGCTTAATAAATGCATTTTCATTTGTTGATTTACACAAGGCAATACAGCTAGAGAGTGACTGAATTAAATCTTGAGCCTCGACCTTGTGATATCAAATCTAGCTCTCTAGTCTTCTCTCCCTGCCTGTAGATTTACATCTGGCTCTGGTATAACAGTAGGCATCATTTATCTTCTCTGACCACTACTTTTCTCATCTGTAAAATGGGGGCTATATTATCTTTTCCTTGATACCTCACAGGGTGGTTTTTAGGATCAATAAGATGATATATGTACAAACCACAAAGAGCTAAACACATGTAAAGAATTAAAGAAAATATTAGAAAGTTTGGAAGGGTTATAGATAAATGTGATTTTTACAAGACTCCATTATTCCTATGAGGATATCTTGTGAGGTTACACATCAGGTGGTAGTATTGAAAATTATGCTGACTCAGTTAGCCATCGTTCCCAGCCCTGCTTATCAATCAGTGTTGGGGGAGGCTCTGGTAGGGAAGGAGGCACTAAGTCTGTAGCTTTCTGTATCATTTTGGGGAGATGCATCTTTGTATCGTGTCCCCTACCTGCAAATTATCATGTTCTTGCTACCTTTGGGAGGAACTGAGGTGCAAAGGTCCAACCTCTTTTGCTGAAGTCGACCTAAGTGTATTGTCTTAAGGTTACCTATAACAGCTAATACTGATCTTCAGTGATCTGCCCGTCAACGTGTTGCTATCTTGATGCACTTATAATAAAATCCTTTTAATTCTTTTTGTCTTGAGTTTGCCTCATTAATCAGGGTGAAAGCCCAAATGAAGAATTTTGCTTTCAACAGCAGGGTATAGAGTCATAACTAGGTCAGAGTGATCAGTGCATTGTCCCAGGACATCAAAATTTCGTGAGTGTGCAGTGTAAAAGCCATTTTGGTAACTAATCTCTACTCCTAATGTGCTGGATTTGTCTCAATTATTTCTTTTGATTTTAGAAAATTACTATGAATTTTATAATCAAAGAACATAAACATTTCAATATGTGAGTAAAATATATAATATGAACTGTGACATATAATGTATGTACATGTATATATGTGCATGTATTTTAAATGTACAAACAAATTATATATACATATGAATGTGTGTACACACACACACACACATACACACCTATATATGTATGTATTTGTTGTTGTTCAATTATTTAGTTGTGTGCAACTCTTAGTGACCCCCATGGACCAAAGCACGCCAGACCCTTCTGTCCTCCACTTTCTCTCAAAATCTGTCACAAGTTCATATTCGTTATTTCCATGACGCTATTTATCCATATCATCCTCTACCATCCTCTTTTCCTTTTCCTTTCAATCTTTCCCGACATCAGAGTCTTTTCCAACGAGTCCTATCTTTTCATTATGTGGCTAAAGTATTTAAGCTTCAGCTTCAGTTTTTGACATTCCAATGAGTAGTCTGAATTAATTTCTTTAAATATTGAGTGATTTGATCTCCTGATGTCCAAGGGAGTCTCAAAAGTCTTCTCTAGCACTGCAATTAGAAAGTATCTATTCTGTGGCATTCAGCTTTCTTTATAGTCCAACTCTCATAGTCATACATTGCTCCTAGAAAAACTGAAATTTTGACTGTGGACCTTTGTCAGCAAGGTGATGTCTCTGCTTTTTAGTATGATATGTATTTATACATTTGTGTGTACATATATACATACATAAACATACATACATACATATACATACATACACACTATTTGACAAGGTAGTAACAAAATGTTTCAATTACTGTTCTCTTCTCCATTACTTTTTGTTTTCTTCTGTTTTTAAAATGTTTTATTTATTCTATTTTTCCAATATTTTTTACTTTATGAATTTCAAAGTGGATTTGAGTACAAAATTGCTTTTAAAATGTATTGTTTTAATTGATTTTTATTGATATCTTTTGTTTTCAAAATTGCCTAGATTTCTCCCTATATTACTCCCTCTCCCTAGGGTAGAATTCTTTTTTTTTATAATTAATTTGTTTATTTTTAGTTTTCAACATTCACTTCCATAAGATTTGGAGTTTTAGATTTTCTTCTCCTCCCACTGCTCTCCCCTGCCCCACAAGACGGCTTGCAATCTGATATAGGCTCTACTTATACATTCATTTTAAGCATATTTTCCCATTAATAATGATGTAAAGAACAATTAGAATTAATGGGAGGAACCATGAGAATGAAGCAATAAAATAAAACAACAAAGGAAAAGGAGAGAAAATAGTATGCTTCCATCTGCATTCAGTGACTTGCCCAAAGTCATACAGCTAGTGAATGTTATGTGTCTGAAGCTGGTTTTGAACTTAGATCCTCCTGACTCCAGGGCCAGTGCTCTATCCACTGTACCATCTAGCTGCCCCCATAGTTCTTTTTCTGGATGTGGATAGCAATTTCCATTGTGAGTCTTTTGGAATGTCTTTGATTCTTTCATTGCTGAGAAGAGCCAAGTCTATCAAAGTCAGTGATTGCACAATGTGGCTGTTACTGTGTACAATGTTCTCCTGGTTCTGTTCATTTCACTCTGCATCAGTTCATGTTAGTCTTTCCCGGTTTTTTTAGTGAGTTTTCAGCTCGCTAAGTTTAATTATGTTTTGAGAGCAAGTAATTAGAAGACATGAGCAGTCTGCCTGCTCATCCTTTGAGGTTAGAATTCTTAATGTTTGCCCCAGAGACCTAAATTGCTAACTATGACTCTGAAAGAACAGAAAGAACCCTGAACTTGAAATCAGAGGATCTGGGTTTGAATCTTGACTCTCATACTAAATGAACCTGAGCAAATACCTTGTTTTCTCTGAGCCTGTTTCTTAATAAAGGGCTAAAATTAAATGATAAATAGAGAATTTATTGTTTACTACATGCCAGGAATTATGTTAAAGTACAGTTCTCAATTTCATGTTCTTGTTAGCTAGTTTTTTTTTTGTTTGTTTTTTGTTAGACAATGGGGTCAAGTGACTTGCCCAGGGTCACACAGCTAGTAAGTATCCAGTGTCTGAGGCCAGATTTGAACTCAGGTTCTCTTGACTCCAGGGCCAGTGCTCTATCCACTGTGCCATCTAGCTGCCCCATTATCTAGGTTTTTGCTTTGTTTTGTTTTGTTTTTGGCATTGATGTTGTTGTCTTCAAATTCCTGTTGCATTTTACAAGGTCTAGGTTATAAAACCATGCAAATTTGAGTGAGGAAAATTGTGTTTGTCGCATCATTTGCTGCTTCTCATTTAGCCTATTTGTATCTGTGATTAAGAAATAGTTGACATTTTGTGAATTCATTGCAAATAAAATCAATTGGATGCTGGAGTAGGGGAACCTCACTAAATAAAACCAGCATGCCTGGTGTTTCTCTCTTGGTTGAGGATAACAAATTAAATTTGATTTCTCTTTTATTAGTCTGGGATGGTTCCTTTTAAGTAATTCTGGTGTGGGAGCATCTGCCTGTCCCGTGTGCTGCTAGTTGGCATGGGGTGTCACATCCTGGAGTGGGCTGAAGAGTGCATGTCTTGTAAATATGAATTTTTCGACCCAAGTCTTATGATTTCCTGATCTAAATTTGCATTGTTGGATGGGGTTGTTTATTGCCATGTGATTTTCAGCATGATGGTGTCAGTGACTCCTACAAACTAGTTTGGAAGTCAGGGTGAGGGTCCCTGTTTTCAGCTCACTAAGTTTAATTATGTTTTGAGAGCAAGTAATTAGAAGACATAAAGATACAAAAGAAATCCAGAGTCCATGTGAAAATTGTTAGAGTATGAGAACAATGGGTGGCAATAGAATTATGCTCCAGATCAAAATACCCTCTCTGATCTAATCACTTCTCACATGGCTACCAGCTTCCAAATGGGCTGGAAATAATTAGTGAGCAGGAACCGAGCACTCCAGGCCATGGCCAAGGAGACCCTCAAGACTGGGATTATTCCCTTACCGAATTTATTTGTTTTTCATTAGCTTTTTATAGGTTTGTTGTATGTTTACAGAAGCCAGGGGAGGAAAATACATCAGAACAAAGAAAATTAATAACCATTGTGTGCTCTGTTTCTTAACAAAACTCATTCAAGTTTTCAAGCGAATATGACACTTTCTCATTCCAAAAAATGGGGCAGCCAAATTTAAAGCGAACAGATTATGAGAAGTTTTGAAGTGGTGGTGGTATATAAATATATATGGGTAGATGTATATATTACATATAGGATATGTATACACACACACATATGTGTGTGTGCGTATGTGTGTGTGTGTGTGTGTGTGTGTGTTGGAGGGAGGTGAGTGTACAGAAGAACCTTGGATTGAAGTTAGAAGATCTAGGTTCTCTTATTGCAATTTCTGAGGTTTCTAATACAATATTGAATATTCCAATACATATACAGTAATAATCCCACCTTGTGGATCAGTCACTAATTATCTGTGTGACTTTGGGCAACTACTTTCCCCTCTCCTGGCCTTAGTTACCTCTTTTCTACAATGAGAGAAATGTACTGAATGATTAGTAAAGGCTCTTCAAACTCTAAATTTGCTGGAATTATTATGGTGATTGCCCAAATCACCTTACGTATTACCAATAAGGACACAGATACAGACAAACAGACACACAGACACACATACACACATACACACACACACTCACCACAACACAAAATTAATTCCTTGGTCTAGTTTATTTCAAACAATGTATTACAAATTAATGTAAATAAGTGATTGAATACATTATTCTGTTTATACATGTGAGAAGGATTATAAATGGCATTCCTATGGGGAGCTTGCCTCTAGGTCTGCCTTCTTGGGCCACAGAGTAGGTATTCTCTAAAGCCAGAATTCTTGTCTAGGCTCTTTTTTTGATCATGGCTTTCAGATAGTCCAATAATTTATAAATTCTCTCTCCTGGATCTATTTTCCAGGTCAGTTGTTTTTCCAATGAGATATTTCACATTGTTTTCTAATTTTTCATTCTTTTGGGTTTGTTTTACAGTGTCTTGATTTCTCATAAAGGCACTAGCTTCCAATTGCTCTATTCTAATTTTTAAGGAAGTATTTTCTTCAGTAATCTTTTGGACTTCCTTTTCCATTTGTCCAATTTTGCTATTTAGGGCATTCTTCTCTTCATTGGCTTTTTGGACCTCTTTTGCCATTTGGGTTTTTAAGGTGTTATTTTCTTCAGTATTTTTTTGGGTCTCCTTTAGCAAGCTGTTAACTTGCTTTTCATGATTTTCTTGCACGACTCATTTCTCTTCCCAGTTTTTCCTCTACTTCTTTTACTTGCTTCTCAAAAACCCTTTTGAGCTCTTCCAAGGCCTGGGACTGATTCATATTTTTCTTGGAAGTTTTAGATGTAGTTTTGACTTTGTTTTCTTCTTCTGGTTATATGTTTTGATCTTCTTTGTCCCCAACGTAAGATAATATAGTCTGATTCTTTTTGCACTGCTTGCTCATAATCCCAACCAATTACTTGAGTTTTAAAGTCTTTGTTAAGGTAAGAGTCTGTTTCCAATGTGGAGAATGTACTGTCCTAAGCTTCAGGGGTTTGTACAGCTGTTTTCAGAGATACTTCTAGGGACCTGAAAATTTTCAGTTCTTTCAGGGTGGTATGATAAGGGGCGAGGTGTTTCCTCTCCACTGCCACAACAAGCTCCACCACACCAGCACTCCTTCTCGCCCCAGGACTGCCCCTCAGAACTGTGACCCAGATCCAAGCACAGGCAAATCAAGAGATTCCTGCCTCAGCACTGGCAAAGAGATCCCTGCAATCCCCCTCTGATCAGTCACTGGATTTCCCCTCAGTCTGTGGGCTGGAAGCTCAGGAAACAGCCGCTGCCCTCAGGGCAGCTGAGACCTAGCTTCTTCTCTCACCACAATCACAGACTTTTCCCACTGACCTTCTGAGTTGTCTTTGGCGTTCATGGGTTGAGAAGTCTGGAAACCACCACAGCTGCCTGCGATCCAGCCCTCTGAGGCCTGCTCCAGGGTCATTGCAGCCCATGTACCCACGCTGAACTGCGCTCCTGTTCCAGCCCAGCACGATATACCTTTCTGATCAGCCATCCAGGATGTCTTGGGCTAGAAATTTGTTTTACTCTGTTTTTTTGTGGGTTCTGCTGCTTTAGAATTTGTTTAGAGCTATTTTTTATAGGTATTTGGAAGGGTTTGGGGGGAGAACTCAAACAAGTCACTGCTTTCCCTCTGCCATCTTGGCTCCGCCCCCCTAAAGCCAAAATTCTTGAAGGTCTTGAAGGTCAAGATGAAAGATTTGACAAAAACAAAAAAAAAGGTGGTGGTGGGAGAAGGGCAGAATTTAAATGCTTTTGTAAAGAATAAATGAGAGCAAAGAAAATGGATGTGTAAAGCAAAGGGAAGCACATATTCTGTTTATCATTTTTAACTCATTTGTTGGTGATGATGATTTTTTTTCCTCTTCTCTCCTCTCTTCTTTTTCAAGAAAGCAAAGAGTGGGTCCAGAAAAGTTTACAGAGGAGAGAAAACATGGGAGAGGAAGTAGAGGGAAAAGAAAGGAAAGGATGAGAGAAAGAAAGAAAATCAATGAATGTATGAATGGATAAAATATATTTATTAAGAATGTAGAAGAGAAGAGTCATAGATGATAGGTATGCTGGAGTCAGCTCAAACCTGCTCTCTAATCAATTGTTAAGTTGTCAGTGTGAGCATTTCCACCTGGAAAGCAGGAAACACTAAAATTGAGGCTTAATTCATTGCTTTGTTGATTATCTAGGCTTAAGAAAGTGATGGTAACAATACAGATTAAGCTTAAAAGTATGTCTTGTGCCTATGTTCCCCTTTCCCCAACCAGTTGTTAAGTATTTATCAGCATTTCTCTGAATAAAAATGCATTGTTTTCCTAATCCAAGTTCATGGACCCCCCTGAAATCTATCTATTTCCTGGGAGAGCCATGATATCCAGGTTAAGAACTCTTCATCTAGTTTAACTTCCTCATTTTTCATGTGAAAATAATAAAACTTGGAGAAGGAAAGTGATTTGTCCAAAGTCACCTCACTGGTTCATGGCAAAATTTAACCTAGAACCTAAGGTTTTCTGCTCCCAAATTCAGTATTCTGTGTGCTACATTGGATGTTCTAAGAAAGTGGTGCTCATTTCTCTTTAACATCTTTGAATGTGTCTCCTGAAACCGCTTAATTCTGACTAAACTCTCTTGTTAATCTCAAGGAAGTACTTAAAAACACTTTTTCTGACCAGTAGTATGATAGTAAATGTTTAACAATCAGCTTGGTGGGAGGGACAGGGGGGAGGAAAAGGGGATTTCACAGAAAACAATTTTAAGTTTAATCTGCATTATTAACATTTTCTTCACCAGTTCCATAAATCTAGAAAATCAACAAAACAATAAATCAAAACCTGATTTGTAACATTTACCAGTTTCCTGATTTTATAAATCAGGGGTGGGGAACTTGCAGCCTCAAAGGACCTAGAAGGCCACATGTTGCCTTGAGGCCACAGGTTCCCTACCCCTAGTGTCCATACTCACATTAAAATTTAACAATCAAGAAAAGGTTTGAGCTGGTTTCAGCACCCCTCTGCCACCCTTGGCAATACCTCACCTCTTCTCTCAGAATCATAACTGATAGGCATGTAGCTCTAGGAATTTCCCATAGGGACTATGTCAGTGCCTTCCAGGGATTTATCTAATACCCCTCTCCTCGTTACCTCTCTAGGGACCCAAGTCTATTATCTTTGTGTAGGTAGGCCTTTTCCCAATTCTGATCTTTGGAGGCTGCTCTGGCCTCCTTCAAGACTCAGCTCAAATCCCACTTATGTACTCAATTATTTGCTTAGTTATGTTTTCTCTTCTCTTGTGAACTCCTTGAAGGCAGAGACTAGGTTTTCCCCTTTCTTTGAATTCCCAGCTAAGCACAAAATCTAATCCATTAATAAATGATTATTGATGGATTGATTTAGAAATCACCTCACCCGAACCCCTCATTTTACACACGAGGAAACTAAAACTGAAATAATCAATTCAGTAAACATTTATGAGTACCCGCTATGTGCCAGGCCTAAGGTCATACAGATAGTGAATAACAGAGTTATGACTGGAACAAACATGGTGCAGTGGGAAAAGGGCCTTGATTTGGAGTCAGAGGACCTAAGTTCAAATCTTGCCTGTTTTATTTACTATTGATCCTCTGTGGGTCAGAATACATGGGCTTTATGGCACATTCTAGTTCTAAATCTAAGATCCTATGAACCCCTATCCTTTGAATCCAAACTCAGCACTATTCCTACTACTATGCCATGTTCGGATTTCTTTGGTCCTTTTTATAGTTCAAGTTCAAAGGTGCCTCTGAACTATAACAGTCATTATATAATTATTCTCAATGGCTGAAAAACATACAGGGTAAAGATATCTTTCCCACCCCATCAAGAACTTGGTTCAAAGTTGCAAAACAGGTGTTAATAGAAGATGATCACAGATTGAGGTGGGAGATATCTTCAAAGACACAACAAGGCCTCATCTTTTAACCTGGTTAAGCTAACCCAAGCTCTGATTATGCACCAAATGTAGACTTCCATTCTTTGAAAAACCTTGGAATTGTCTTGTATTCTCCCCTCCTCCTCCACTCTTAGAATCAGGAGAGAGTTTCCTTGGCAACCAAATCCCTCATTTCTTCTTCTCAAATGTTCTTATTGGCCCTTTCGGCCCTTTCTCCCTTAAAAATTGGTAGAGGGTTTGACCAGGAGAGCCTGGTCCATCTGAAAGGATGAAGACTTTGCTTGGGACTTTGATTATATCCCAATGACATCAAATGAGACATGATTGTCAGGTCATTGATAGGAGGGTGGAGGAAGTGATAAGGATGGGGAGAAGAGAAGACAACCAGTAGCCAGATTACTTAAGTGACTCTTCCACACTTCATATAGGATATTATTTGATTGGAGAGATTCAACTGGGTCAGGGCTAATGTTGATTTATTCTACCCTAGGACTCTGGACTATAGAAAGGATAGGATAGATCTGTCAGAGTGCAGCTATTCACAGTGAGCAAAACACAGATAAAAATTAGTGAAAGATAGTCATTTTCTGCATCCTGTTCTCTTAAGGGCATTTCTGCCTCTCCAGCAACCCCAGATATAGAAGAATTAGATACCATATTTCACTGAATAATTGGCATCACCGCATAATTTGTGCACTCTGTTTTTTTTCAGTCCAAAATTGATTAATAATCTTTCATTGAGTAATTGTGTCGTGGTATAATTCTGTTCATCATGCCACTTTAATGTAAATGGAGCAGCAATGTATTCGCCAGTGACTTATGGATGCCCATTTGTTTCTTGCACATTGTGAGCCGTGACATACATGGTTTATTTAGAGCACAGCAGTAGTAATGGTATTGTCACTCAAACCAATGAAGAGCTGTAGGTGCAAGGAAAGGGGGAGGGGCAGGCAAAGCTGCCATGAGTAAGTCACATGATATGGTCAGACTTGAGTCTTCCCAATTTTAACATATATTCATGAGTATTCAGTGCATCCTAATCTTGCACCAAAGATAGTTTAGTAATAAATTATTTTTAAGTAATACCAGCATAATTTTTAAAGCTTCACATAATGGTCACACCCCACTTTTCTTACAAGAAAAAAATTATGGCATAATATCTGTGATGATTATGCAATGAAATATGGTAAACAGTGGCAGAACTTCTTAGGATTTCTCAGACAGGCTCCAAAAGAAAAGATAACCTCATGGTTCACAATGTGACAGTAGCCTAGGGACACAATGTGGACACCTGAACCCTTAGAGACAGTAGAGGAGAGGATAATCCTGGATTTGAAGTCAAACAGAATCAGATTCAAATCTCACATACTTACTAGTTATGTTACCTTGGGCTAGTCACTTAACCTTTATGTGTCTTAGTTTTCTCACCTGTAAAATGAGGAGATTATATGATGAGGTAATTTCCAGCTCAAAAATCTGTCATCCTATGAACCCAAAACTTCTGGAGGACTGGTAAGAATTTTTGACCCAGTCAAATTTAGAGGTTCTCAGGGAAAGTCTTAGGTGGGAGCACTAGCCAAAGAGATAAATATGGGGAACTCCCATCCCCCAACCCCTTTCAACTTGGACTAAGTAAGTCCAGAACTTGGAGTTCTGAGGAATGGGCAAAACAAAAATAAAAACAAACAAACAAACAAATAAAAAGCAACAAATCATATAAAGTAGCTAAGGATTTACCTTTAACTAGTCTAGTAGCTCCCATATACTCTTGTTTTTCTAAAGCATATAGAAACATTTTAATAGAGTCATATTTTCTTTTTTTCTTTAAGTAGTATTTTCTTTTTTCCCCCAATTGCATATTAAGAAAATTGTTTAGTTTTCATTTTTACAAGATTTTGAATTCCCAAATTTTTCTCCCTCCCTCTCTCCCCTCCCCTCTTCTGAAAATGGTAGGTGGTTTGATATAGTTTACACATGTGCTAACATGTTTCCATATTTGTAAAACATTTCCATATTTGGCACAGTTGTGGAAGAAGAAACACATCAAAAGGGAGGAAAACATGAGAAAGAATAAAGTAAGTGAAAAAATATGCTTCAATCTGCATTCAGAGGACATCAGTTCTTCATCTGGATACAGATAGCATTTTCCTTCTTGAGTCCTTTGTACTTGTCTTGGATCATTGTGTTGCTGAGAAGAGCTGAGTCTTTCTTAGTTGATCATTACATTCTATTGCTGATTCTGTGTATGCTTTTTTTCAGGTTCTGCTCATTTCACTTTGTATCAGTTAGTAGAAGTCTTTCCAGGCTTTTCTGAAATCTGCCTGTTCATCATTTCTTATTGCACAATAGCGTTCCACTACATTCATATACCACAGTTTGTTCAGCCATTCCCCAATTGATGGATATCTCCTCAATTTTCAATATTTTGCCACCATGAAAAGGGCTGCGATAAATACTTGTGCACCTGAAGGTCCTTTTCCCTTTTTTATTATCTCTTTTGGATACAGACCTAGCAGTGTTATTGCTGGATTAAATGGTATGCAGAGTTTGGTTGTGCTTTGGACATAGTTCCAAATTGCTCTCCAGAGTTGTTGGATTAGTTCACAACTCCACCAACAGTGCATTGGTATCCCAATTTTCCCACATCCTTTCCAATATTTATCATTTTCTTTTTCTGTCATATTAGCCAATCTGATTGATGTGAGGTGGTATTTCAGAGTTGTTTTAATTTGTGTTTTAGAGTCATATTTTATTATCTTTCTTATCTATGGTTGGAAAAAAATGTTCATGGCCAAACAAGTGATAGAAAGGATCATACAAGATAAGATAGGTCATTTTGGTTGTATCAGATTAAGAAATTTTTTTATGCTAATGAAACAAATGTAGCTAAAATTAGAAGGGAAAGAGGTAACTAGGGGAAAAAATCTTTGTGTTAGATTTCTTTGATGAAAATCTCATATTCATGATATATAAGAAATTGATTCAAATTTCAAAGAACAAGCATTGTTGTTCAATAGATAAATTGTCAATCCTATGGACAGTTGTCAAATAAAGAAATCCAATCTCAAAAACCATATCAAAAAATGTTCCAAGTCACTAATAATTAGAGAAATGCAAATTAAAGCAATTCTGAGGTTCCGCCTCACATCCATCAGATTAGCAAAGACGAAAAAAGAGGAAAATGGCAAATGTTGGAGGGACTTCAAGAAAATAAGCATACTGATGCTTTATTCCTGGAGCTATAAATTTTTGTTTAGCCATTCTGAAAAGCAATTTAGATCTATGTCCCTGTCCCCAAAGTTTACTAAACTGTGCATAGCCTTTGACCTCCCAATACCATTATGAAGTATATTCCTGCAAAGAGATCAAAGAAAGAGGAAAAGATCTTATATGTACAAGAATATTTATATTATTTCTTTTTATAATAGAAAAAAATTGGAAACTAAGATCATACCCACCTATTGGGTAACAGCTAAGTAAATTATGTTACATCTAGAAATGATGAGCAGGAAATTTGTATGAAGCAATGCAGAGTGAAGTGAGCAGAAGCATGAGAACAATTCATATGATGGTGAGGAGGAGAAAAAGCTCCCTGATATACACATGGTTATGCTGGTCAATATGGAATCATATATCAGCTCAGCCTAACCCAATTTCAAATTAGCCTAGGACATTTGTCTTTCTGTCACCAATTTTTCTCCCTTCTAAATCAATCTTTTTGTCAAACTCAAATAGAAAGTGGAGGCCACTAAAAAGTAATTAAAGATCCTTCTTCCTCATATTGACTTTTAAAAAAGCACACATTATTTATTTATTACTGCATTTTTATTTATTTTGTTAAATATTTCCCAATTACATTTTAGTCCAGTTCTCAGTCCACTTGGTAGTGTTGCTGGCTTCAATGTGACCTGTAGGTTCTGTGTTTGACACTCCTACTTTACATGAGATTTTGGGCCAGGCCTAAGTCAGACCAATTTGGTAGCTCAAGATCACAGACAATAGAATCTTTAACAAAATTTACTGAGTAGTAGCATGGGAAGAATATTCTTCAAAGTTATAGCATTGGTTCAGTTGGACTTAATTCCCTTTAGGTCCACATCTACACACCTAGTCAGAAGGGATTACTGACTTACAGCCAATGAGAAGTCCATCAAGCCTTATGAGATTTGGCTATAATATACAGAGATTTAGAAGATTGGAAAGTCTCCGCCATATAATTTTTCTCTTAAAAGACAATGAAGTTATCTATGATGTATGACTAAGAGTCATAGAGTACTGTACTCTAAAGAATTAAGCTTGAGAGTCATCAAAAGTCTAGCAAAGAGGTCATGGTGAGAATGAGTAGGTTGCAATAGATTACAGATAAGAAATTACAGAGGAAATACAAGATATTTTTACCCAGAAAAAAAGTAGCAAGAATGAAGAATAACCAATGGAAAGCCTGAAATACAAAGGCATTCATGAAATGTCAAGACATTTAGAGGATGACCCCTAATATGTGAGTCAGGGTCCTTTGGCAGATTGATGGAAAGATATGTACAGCAGTCATCCATGAGGGGCAGGCATGGACCCGTTGTGATCTGTTTCATTGAAAAGCATGGAAACATCAAATTATATTCTGTGGACAGGACGACTATGGATTTTTGCCCACAGATATATATTATTATTTTATAGATGGATGGAGATTCTATTATAGTTGCTAAATTAAAAATTTATTTAGAAGTGTTAACTGAGTTCATTGCAGTTTTTTTCTGTGTACTTTTTTAATCAATACATACTAATGGTACAACTACTATCATGCAGACAGCTGAGAAAGGGTGTTTTGTTGTTATTGTTGTTGTTGTTGGGTTTTTGGTTTTTTTTTTTGCAATTGGGGTTAAATGACTTGCCCAGGGTCACAGAGCTAGTGAGTGTCAAGTGTTTGGTCTGAGGCCGCATTTGAAATCAGGTCCTCCTGACTTCAGGGCCAGCGCTCTATCCACTGTGCCACCACCTCATTGCCCCTGTTTTTATTTTTTACATTTAAAGGGTGTCATCATACTTAAAGAAGTTAGGAACCAGCGCTCTGTAAGAGAAAACTCCCTAGCCTAGTAATTAAAGCCTATCCTGACTCCAAACTCTCCTTCTAGTCTTACTTCATGTTAGTCTGCTTTATGCAATCTATGTTCTCATTATACTGGGTTGCTGTTACCTAATATTTTCCCATTCCCTTCTTGCTCTGTGCATTCATGGGGAAAAAGAAAAAGCTCTTCTTTCACTCTTAGAATGTTTTGCCTCCTGCTATCAGTTGTAACTTTTCTCACTTCACTTTCCAGCTGAGGTACCACCTCCTCCAAGAAGGTTTCCTTATCTCACACCTAGAAGTGATCCCTCACTATAATCTGATTTAATTCAATAAGCATTGATAAAGTATCTACTACATGCAAGTCACCCTGCTAGGTGCTGGAGATACAAAACAAAAATAAAATGGTCCTTACCCTTAAGAAACTTAAATCCCATTGGAAAGATAATATAAAATGATAATATATACTAACAATATACATATATGAAGGATGCTATGTATATATGTATACATGAAGTATAACATATGTATATATATATAAAGGATAATTCATATGTGTGAAGGATACCATAAATGAAGACTTAGATATAATATATATACACATATAAATATGAATGACACTATATATGGATATTACATATATATGAAAGACAATACATGTTACATATGGATATTATATATACATATATATGACACGTGTATGTATTTAATAAATATTGGCAGGATTGAATGGCATACTAGGAATAGGTACTGGAAGAGGGTGTCAGGCATCTTTACTGGTCTCCTTATCTCTGGTCTCCAATCTAGTTTACATAAAGATGTCGGATTAATCTTAATGAATCACATATTTTGACACGTCATTCCCCCGTTCAAAAACTTTCATTGGCTCTCCATTATTTACCTGCTAACGTCTAAATTTCTGTCATTCAGTCTGACATTCAATCTCCTTCACAATCTAGCTTCAGGCAGTCTTTCTCCCTGTAACTCAAGCTTCTAAAGAAGATGGTGGTGGCCTTTCTGAACTACATGGACCAACTTTGGAGGCCATTTGAGAAAAATGTCTCACCATCAGTAAACTCCTCCCATATCTCTAATTTCATTCACAATCACATAATATGGTAATAATCTAAGTAAGGGTTTGAAAATCATTAAGGATTATCTTTAGTATCTGGGTAGGATTTTGTCTTAGATACTTTCCCAAAGTTGAAGACTGAAAAAAAGAAAAGGAACATTGAGAACTTACAAATCATCTCACCTAATCCCCTCATTTTAGAGATGAAAAAACTGTGGCTCAAAGATTTTAAAGGATTTACCCAAGGTCATATGGGCAGTAAGTAGAAGATCTGGGACTAGAACTCAGGTCTTTTGACTCTGTGGCCAGAACTCTTTTTGCCATGCTATTGTTCACTAGATCTAACTATTCTTCAAGTAACCCAGTTAATTTAGTTTGAGTTGTAAATTAATTCTGTAAGTGATCAAAAAACTATAATACATGGGGAACCTAACTTGTTCTCAGCACCATGGTGGAATGACTTCTGGGTTTGGAGACAGAGGGCCTAGGTTTGAATCCCAGAGCTGTCATTTACTGCCTCTGTGATCTTGGGTCAGTCACTTAGCTTTCAAGTGCCTTAATTTCCTTAATTGTAAAAAAAGGATTTTGGACTAGCTGACTTCTAAGGTCCCTTCCACCACTATATTATAATTCTTTTATCCTTCTCCTTCCGAGTACAAGTGATTAATGTCCTTAAGTATCATTCATATATGAGAAACACAGTTATACTTGTGTTTGACAATTTTCATTATTGTGAATAAATTATCCTCAGGGACTGAGTAAGATGGAGATATGGAGATATATGTTTTGCCTGACTCTGAAAACTGCATTCCTAATCTTTCCCAGCAGAACAGAAAGCCCCGTGCTCAACTAGACACCTTGGTGCTATGGAATGAAGTTTAATAGAGGAAATGAATATTTTTTGATAAAAATCAGTACTGTAGAAAGACTCCCCAAATGATTCAAAATGAAGAGTGATTTCAGATGTGACACCATCTATAGAGACCTCAGCATCAGACCAGCCATCTAGGCTCTATCTTTCCTTTGAGGCTATAGGAGACAGAGAACATGAGTTAATTGCCTCTGAAAAGGTTATCACTGAATGATCCTGGCTTGAGTAATTCAAAAGGCAGAATCTGAGTCTCTGTGTGTGATGAAGAGGTCATAGAGCATGGGGCAAGTGAGGAGTAGGGAAGAAAGGGGAGAAAATGTTAATAATAAGTGAAAAAGCAATCAAAACAATTCTGAGGTTTTACCACAGACAGAAGATTGGTAAATATTACAAATATTGCAAAAATGAGAATAGTTAATTTTGGGAAGGGTTGTGGGAAGATTCTATTATTGGTGGAATTTTGAATTGGTCTAACCCAGGGATGGGGAACCTTCTGTGAAGTTTGAATTCAGTCAAAGGGCCACACTTGAGGACCTAGAGGGCCACATGTGGCCCCAAGGCCGCAGGTTCTCCACCCCTGGTCTAACCATTCTGGAAGGAAATTTGGAATTGTGACAAGAAAAGTACCTAAAAAGAGTCATACTCTTTGACCTAAAGATGTCAATGCTAGGCACATAACCAAAGGACAGCAAAGATAGAAGATTTCCACCTGCACTAAAAGGAATATTTCTGGTAAATAAAACTGAAACTATAGTTGCCACCTATTGAGGAATGGTTAAGCAAATTGTAGTACATGAATGAAATAGGATATTACTAAGTTGTAAGAAATGATGAACAAGAAAAACACAGAGAAACAATGGAAATTTTATAAGAAATAATACAAAGTGAAAAAAGTGGACCAGGTAACATTATATACAATGTAAATAGAATGAAAAACAATAACAAAATTAAAAATGAATGCTAAAAATATAATGACTAAGCTTGGGCTTGAAAAAGAGATATGAATAGGGTCCTTATGACAACTCATAAGTTGTCAGCTTATGAGTGTGGAACACTACATACACTGTTGGATTTAGTTGATTTGTTGGCTGGTTTTACTGACTTTATTTTCCTTCTTGATTTGTATTCTTAGTTATAAGAGACGATTCTCTGGATAGGGGTGAGAGAGAACATTGCTGGCATATGAAAGCAATATAAAAAAATTAAATCAATTATTTATTAAAGAAAGTGTGAGATGAAGAACAGAAAAGTTATATGAATTTAATGAAAATATAAAATATCTTGAAAATGTTGAAGAATATTGGATTTAGAGTCAGAAGCCCAGCCATTTATTAGTTCTATGGCTATGAGTACTTATCTCAGCCTCAGCTTCCTGATCTGCAAAATGAGGAGCACAATATCTCACAGAAATGTCTTAAGGCTCAAGAAAAATCATTGAATGTAGGGTACTTTATAAACCTTAACTAGCTTCAGTCGTTATTATTACCTACTCAGCCCCAAAATGTCAGTGGTATAGTGGAAAGATCGGTGGATTTGGCATCGAAGCATTCAGGTTCAAATTCTGTCTCTATTATTTGCTAGCTGTGTGAGTCTGGAAAATTCACTTAAATGTTCTGTGCTCCCATATCCTCACTTATAAATTGAAAGGTTTAGACTACATAATACATTTTTCCGGAATAAGCATTGGCTCTGGAGTCATAGGGCACAGGTTCAAATCTTGCCTTTGAAGCAGCTTTAATCCTTTCATCATTTTTCTCTCCCATCCAAAGCAGTCTCCACAATTATTCTGGGAGCTTCAAAAGACAATGGGTAGGAGTGATGAGGGGGATGATTTCAAAGTAAGGAAGAATTTTGTAGCAATCAGAGATATCTAACATCAGAGCTATCCAGTGATGGAAGAGGTTGCATCATAAAGTATCCAGCTACCTTTCTTAGGACAGGTTCTAGCACAGAATAAATAATCACTTGTTGGGCATATAGTAGAGATTTCTAAATTAAGTAAGGGGAGACTAGTTGGTCTCTGGGATTCTTTCTCTATAAGTCTATGACCCACCTTTTTTTTCTAGTTGGGGAACTTCCTTTCTATATGCTTCTTTCCTTCACTAAAATCACCCCAGAGAGGTCACCATGCATGGTTATTTCCATTATCTTCATTGGAAAAGCAGAGGCCACTGAACAGATTGATCCTCCATGCTTGCTGACCCTGTTTTCTCTGAGGAGACAGTGGAATAGTTTGAAAGAAAACCTTAAGCTTTTCAGAGCCCCTTCCATCATTCCTAGTTCTGGACACACCTGAAAACACCTGAGAGAAAGCCTGTGCTCTCACCAAGAATGACCTGCATTATCCTGGCCACATTTACATGGATAGTGAACAGGGAGGTAACACAACAGAATGGAAAGACCAATGGATTTGGAGTGAGGGGGACTTTGGTTCAAAAACAAGCTCTATTACTTACCTAAGTGACCTTGGTCAGTTCACTTCATTTCTCACTTTCATCTCCTGTATAATTCAATTAAATTCAACAAAAATTTATTTAGCATGTATTTCGGATAACTTGTGGTGCTGGGGTTATAAATATAATAAAAGTCTCTGGTCTCAAGGAATCCACAGCATTGATACTAGTAAATAAATACAGAGCTTTTTTTTTTTTTAAAAGGTGATTTCAGGAGGGAGATTGTGCTTATATTAACTGTCAGGATCGCAAATTTCTATATGGGAAGTGGCACCTGAGTTGTGTTTAGAAGACAATTAGAGATTTTACAAGGTGAAAGGGAAGGGGGACAAAGTAGAACATTTGTGCAAAGGCAAGTAGGTGGGAGAAGGAGAATTGTGTGTGGAATTGACTAGAAGATCCCTAAAGTCCTGCCTGAACATTCTGAGAGTGGTAGTAACAACATTACCCCTGCAAACCCCAGAGTGAAAGATCAACCTCATAGATTTTTTAGAAAATTTTCTTTTTTCATACTCTCCCAAAAAAGTTCTGGCCCAATCCATCCCTCACACAGAGTACAGAGCCATAAGCTGTATTTTCTCCGCCAGTTAGAAGCTATTTCTCTTTTTAAATTTGCTATAGCATACAACACATTGTTTTGCAAGCTTAATCGTATTATGGCAGTCATTGTGTGCATGATTTTTCTGCCTGATTCTTACTTTAATCTTCATCAGTTCATACAAAGCTTCTTAGTTTCTCTGAATCCATCCTAGTCTTCCTTTTTTATGGCACAATAATATTCCATTGTATTCATATACCGCAATATACCAGGTGATGGGAAGCTACTTTGATACAACAATTCCATTCTTAGATATAGTAGAAATTACTGCTCTAAATGATTTTGTACAAATGGATCCTTCTTTCCTCCAACTTGAACCTCTTTGGGAATATGGTTATTACTGATTGAATGGGATTTTACTTCAAGATTATCACTCAATATTCAGCTTTTAGAGTTCTCTCAATTTATAGGTTCAGAAAAGTTTCAAGATCTGAGGTCATTAATGCTCCACCATCTCTGGATTCTTGCTTCTAAGAAATACTTTGCTCTTATTTCTAGGAACTTCAAGAGGCTTATCAAACAAGGCTTTGGTAAGATGAAATGTTTTTTGCAAAACAATATTTCATAATTTAATGGTAAATGAATCCACAACACATGGATTAAATTTCTCCCATGTTACACATGACCAAAATTGAAGGGTTTGACAAAAAAAATAAGTCTGGGGTTTTCTCAAACCCCACATGTTTGAGAAATAGCTAAAGGCTTTACTGATCCTCTAATACAGTCTAGAATTTAGGAAAACTCTTTTGCTAGGCTATGCATGGGATGTGGGTCAGAGATCTCAAGGACAAACAGAACCATATCCCATGTGTCTTGTTTGGGCAACAGGGCTGATGTGTTAGAGACTGCTTATTGTTGAATTTGTGGTATGGGTAGATATGTATTGGTGGTGGCAGTGGTGGTGGTGGTAGTGGTGAGTAAATTCAAGAGTAGGTAGAAAACCCAACTCCTCAAATACTCTGACCCAGACTAGACGAAGTCGTTACCAAGAAGAATCTTGTCAGCTTTCCCACTAAGACTATCAATAACCGAAAACAGAATCTAGAAAGGGAGGCATTTAACCACAATTGCATTTCAATGTTAGCTTGTCCAAGAAACCATGACTTTTAGGGAGTTCAAGCAGTATGAATGACTTTGAAATGAGAGACAAAACAGTTAATTATTCTCTCTCTCCTCCCTCCCTTCCTTCCTCTTTCCTTCCCTCCTTCCCTTCTCCCACTTTTCTGTCTCTCTTAGTCTCTGTCTCTCTGTCTCTTCTATAATTTCATTGGTGTACAGAATTCTCAAGGAGGAAACTCCCTCCACCAATCCAACTGGCAACTACTTTGCAAATTACAACCTTAGAGAACTGCCTGGAAGTAGCGAAAGATTATGATTTGTCCAGTCACATAGATAGTATGTGTCAGAAAAAAGACTTGAACCCAAGTACCTGAGTCCAAGACTTACTTTCCATCCACTATACTATAATACCTCAGTTCTTTTTTGATTAACCCTTGAAGTTATAAAACGTGGATTAGGCAACAAGATTAAATGACTTTTCCAGGGTCACACAGCTAGCAAGTGTCAAGTACCTGTGGCCAGAATTTGAACTCAGGTCCTTCTGACTCCAGGGCCAGTGCTCTATCCTCTGCATCACCTAGCTGCTCATAAAGCCAACACTCTAGAACTGGGTGGGGAGAGCCTGTGGCTTTGAGACCTAGGAAAAAACCAAACTATTCTAACTCAGATAGATACTTTGATTAAATACATCAGGCACTAAAAAGTGACATTGTTTTCATTATTTGTTTGTTCACATTTGTTGTCAATATAATATTTATAAGAATAAAATACATAATAACCAGTCTTATTGTCAGCCCAAAGTAACCCAATCATTATTAACCAAGGTGGTCTTCATGTTTTAATGTGCAGGAAGTGAATGTTCACATTCTGGTGAAGTTCCTCTAACAAAAAGCCTGCCTCCAAGAAGATACATTGCTCTTGAGCGATCAGAAGTTTAAAAATATATTAGCATCCCCTTTTAGTATTTCCCATTTCTTTTGCTGCATACTATTGGGAATCTAGAGGAAAAAAAATCAATGGAAACACTGTAGGTGCAGAATGTTTTACTACACATAAAATAATCACAATTTAAAATATTTTGCACTGTATAAATGACTTTTGAAATCTGCTGGCAAGCCTCTGTGGGCCAGTTAGGTGTTTGTCACACACTACTGGCTCCTGACTCAGTGATTGGGGAACGGACCCAAACGGTTCTATACCCCTTCCCACCCCCACCCCCCACATCTGGCCTGGAAGGCTGTCTCAGTCTGGCTCAGCTACTTGCTTCCAGTGGCTGTGAACACAACCACAAATGGAAAAAAAAAAAAGAGGAAAAAAGAAGAAAAAAAATGAGTAATTCGTTCAAGTCATGCACCAACTGGTGTCCTGCAGAGAGTTTGTCTACAGACACCTTTGTGAGTTGCCTCTTCTATTTCCTGAGCAAGAGGAGACCTCATTTCAGATTCCAAACTTTATTGCAGTGGCTGGGTGACTGCCATGACCTCATTTATAACCTCACAGCCTTAGCTGTGATTCATCTCTTCAGGAAATCTAGTCTCCCTAGGTTTGTCCAAGGATATTCAGGCTGGAGTTTCTAATGGCAGTATTGAAGGGGATAGAAATGGAAGGGAGGGGAGCCCTATGCTGGATTTTTCCTCTCAGTAGTTATATGAAAATATGCTGTGTCTACTTCAACTCTTGGAGTCGATTTTCTCACCTATAAAATGAGGGTAAATAATACTTAATATCACCTGCCTCCCAGGGTTGTTGTAAGGAAAGCATTTTTAAAACCTCTATAGAAACATTTTTCTTCTTATCTACAGAAATATGACTGAATTATCCTAAGATGTATTGAATTGGGTGGTTTGGTTTACCCTCATACCTGTAAGGCAAAAGGACCTCATTTTTGAAGTGGTAGGACATGGGGGAATATTTCATCTTTAATTTTCTACATTCTGAAATCTCTTTCAGTTCCAATATTCACTGTTCCATGTTCTAATGTCCCTTCTGGCTCTGATGTCTTATGAATCTGTGATAGGGAATAAGTCTGTTAATTGCAGAGCTAATTAAAAAAATCTTGGAGAATTAAGTGGACCTTCTGAACTGGTCAACTTAAATAGATGTGACATTAGTCCAGATTAATTTTTAAAACCTTATTGACTATCTGATTGTGTTGGACAGTCCTGCCTGGAGCATTTAGATGAGCTTGTTTCTCACATTAATCAAAAATTTACAGTTCTCTTGAACCTCATCATGAGTCCCACCTCCCTTACAAAGCTTGACTGGCTTGCTCTGGCTCACACTGCTCTTTCCTTTCTATGAATGAATCTCTCTTTTCCCTGTTCTTGACACCAGCCAATTTAGTTACACACTCTTGCTTTATTTTGTCACTGTTTAAATTTGTCTCAACAGTGAACTTCAAGCTCCTCAAAGGTACTATGCTTTCTCTTTTTGTAGACCTTAACCAGTAACACTTGTCCACCCTACTATAATTTCATCAGTTAAAAAATAAGCATCCTCATCCACTTGGTGTTTGCAGTGTGGCTGATTAAGCTGACAACTTTTTTTTAATTGAATTAATACTTTATTGTGAACTTAAGAATCATCAACCAATACAAACGTTTTAATAGACAAAGAACAAGAAAGTAGTTTGAATAAGAAACTGTGAGCTTCTTTTATTAGAGTTTGGTATTCAAGAAGTAGTCCCCCACCCCAAAGTGTGCCTATTATTATCTTTACCCTCCTTAAAGGCCCAGCTCAGGTGCTATGTTCCACATGGAAGAAAATCCTTCTTGAGTCTTCCAAATAGAAATGATGTTTCCTTCTTCAAACTTAAGCCACTCTGATCTCTCTTCATTTAATCATTTTAAACATGCATATTGGTTCATATTGGTTGTTTTGTTGAACCTTCTGAAATAAGCAATGCATGTATCATTACCCCAATTTTACAGGTGAGGAATGAGACTCAGAAAGATTAACTTGCCCAGGGTCATATATCTAATATTCTGACTCTGATTCCATTGTTGTTTTTTTTTTCCCTACAGCACCAAGATGCCTCTCCCATGCTAAGTTCTTGGTGGGAGCTTAATAAATTCTTGTTGACTTGTCTTGATTTGTCTTAAATATCCAGGTTTCCAGGAAGGTTTGGGGGACATTTCCACCAAGAATATGTTTGAATTTGGCTCTTATTTTCATTAAGACTGGACACAAGGTCCACAAGAGGACCATTAGGATCCACCTAGAACTTCTTTCATCAGGCTTCACAAACTGTTATCCATGACCACTTTTTGTAATAGTTCTGATGGTATGTGCTTCTGGGACACACAGGTCACAATTAGCAGGGAAGCCATGGTAACCAGCCTGCAACCTCAGTGCTTAAGGGGGGAGTATCAAAGCTGTTGCAACTTGACTCCATTGCTTAAAAATTGACAAGGTGCCATTTGCATCTTGTTGCCTGTTCTGACAAATCTTCACTTGCCCACTCTTCTCCCTTCCCCTTATCTGAAAGACTTTTCCCTGGAGGGCTCCAAAAATAATATGGATTCAGAATACCCCCATCAAGCTGAACTGATTATCAACATTCAGATCTGAGCTTTAGTAGAAAGTGCATTTTCTTTGAATTTCTTGGAAACAGCTGCAATACACTACCCTAGCCCTTAGTTTAGTAGTAATAGTAGTAGTAGTAGTAGTAGTAGTAGTAGTAGTAGTAGTAGTAGTGGTAGTAGTAGTAGTAGTAGCCAGGCACTCCATGGTAACATATAAGCCTCTCCATCCCCTCTCCAAACAAAACAAAAGGGAATAATCAGTGGAAGCAGGGAATATAAGAGTTTGACAGGACCTCAGAATTGAGAAATTTGTTTGAATGCTAGAAGGGGCTTTAAAACACAGAATATAGAATGTTAGAGCTAGAAGATGGTATAACCCATTCCTTTTCTATATGGAGAAGCTGAGCTAATGTGTTTGTTAAATGGTTGAATGAATGCGATGGCTATGTAACAGCTTTAGAATGACAGAATGTTCAACTCAGAAAAGGTCTTAGAGATCACCTAACCCAACTCCCTCCTTTTACAGGAAGAAAATCTTAGACTCTGTTAAGTGACTTGACCAAGGTCACAGCCTAGTAAATGGGAAACCAAGGTTCCAATTCAATTCTTCTCAAATCCAAATCCAGTACTCATTCCACTATAATAACATAGCTGCTTCTTCAATGATTCAGATTAAAATTTCACATAGGATTCATGCCAGGACTTTTGTATTTCAGTGGGGTTTGGGTGGAGGGGAAAACCTCAGCTTTCAAGGAACAGGTGCTCAGGCACAGAGGTAGGGGTGGAGCGGGGTGGATCAAGCCATTGTGTTTAATCCCCAAGGCATCTATCTGGTTCTGCTTCTCTATTTCAAATCCAAACTCTTCCATTAGTTAGAACTTCACTTCCTCCCTTGGTGTCCTTCCTTTAGGGTTATGTCACCAAAAGGGAACAGTAAACTTTTTCAAAGTCACTGAAAAAAAGTGGATTATTTTAGGAGCCTGGCAAATGAGGAGTCTGGACAGTGGCACTTTATTTGGAGATAATCGCAGCTGATTCTGTTTTATGATTTAGCACAATTTAATTAGGGTTTTGCTTTCCATGCATGAAACAATCATTTCCTTAATCTTTCCTAAACAGACTTCAGAGGATGATCCTTAGCATAGCCTTACTCTGGGAGTGCATTGTGGGCAATGAGAAGGGAACAAGCAAACAATGTTCTCTTACCTAATGCTAATGAAGCCAGGAAATGAGATTTTTGGAACTCTGATAACATCAAAGTGCAAATCAGGGATCCCATCTAGAATACATTAGTACCTCTTGACTTACTGTTACTCAAAGATTCCTAAACTATCAGGGCTTGGAACATAGAATACTAATGATAGACCTTATAGATTACTTAATCCATCCACTCCCATTTTTCAAATGAAGAAACTGACACCTGGAGAAAGGAGTGGAATTTAACATAAGAAATAGCACGTCAGATATAGAAGGTGACTGAGAACACATAACCTATAATGTTAGAATGAAAAGAGTCTTTGGAACATAGATTATGCAATGTCAGAGTTGGGAGAAACTTATGGATCATCTATAGGAGTGGGGAACTGGCCACCTTGAGGCCACAGGCGACTCTCTAAGTCCTCAAAAAAGGGCCACACCTGAGGACCTAGGGGGGTACGTGTGGCCTCAAGGCCGCAGGTTCCCCAGCCCTGAATGTATACCCATCTTACAGATGAAGAAACTAGGTGACATTATCATCATCATTGATCAGTCACTCAGCAAACATTTCTTAAGTACTTACTATGTGCCAGGCAGTGAACTAAGTTCTGGGAATAAAAAGAAAGGCAAAAGACAATCCCTGGTCTGGAAGAGCTCAAAGTCTAATTCAGGAGACAACATGCAAATAACTGTATAAATAAACTAAAAAAAGGACAAATTGGAGATAATCAACAGAGGTCACTAATGCACCAGCAATAAGGGTGATCAGAAAAGGCTTTTTGTAGAAGGTGGGATTTTAATTGGGACTTGAAGAAATCCAAGGAAGCCAGGAGATGGAGATCATCATCATCATCATCATCATCATCATCTATTTTCTAGGTGAAACAAAAAATAGAGTTCAAGAAGACTGTCTAAATTAATTTGTTGCTCAGAAATGTCTATCTATGGATTATTGTCCATAATTTATAAATTATGGGCTTTTGGTTTCTCCTTCTTTCCTTCCTTTTTGTTCTTCCTTTTTTCTTTCCTTTGTTCCTTCCTTCTTTCTCTTTCTTCCCTCCTTCCAGCCCTTCCTTCCTCTCTTCATTCCTTCCATTCCTCTTTTCCTCTCTCCTTCCTTTCTTCATTCCCTTTTTTCTGCCCTTCTATTCTTCCCTCTCTCCCTCCTTCCCTTCTTTCTTCCCTCCTTTACTCCCTTCCTTCTTTCCTTCTTCTCTCTTTTTTCTTTCTTATTTCTCTTTCTCTCTTTGTTTCTCTTTTTCAAAATTTTTTTTGGAATTAAATTTTTAAAGGGACTTAATAAGTGTGGAGAACAATTACTATAGAAATAACGTTTGCATTTATATATTACTTATTCATCACTCATGGCATATGGAGAATAGGGTATAGCACATTACTGAAGGTATGTTAAAATTATTCAAGGCAGAATAAAACCTAGAATACATGAAGTATTTGGAGTACATTATATATTGTATCCCTGGCCCCTTCCCTTACTCCCTCCCCATGTCAAAGAATGTAATTCTTTGGGGGGAGAGGCTATTTTTTATCCTCAATGCTCTGCTCATATTTTATAGGCACATTAGTGCTTAACATTATTGAATGTTGGGTGGATTAAATTTGCCTGCTTTAGATTACATTTGAATTGAATGGAATAGAATTGAGATGGGGAGGTTTTAATTGACAGAATTTTCTGGTTTTTATGGGGAAAAAATTTAGTCTAGACCTTTAATGCTACTCTTTCTAAAATATTTTAATTCCCTCTTCTACTTTACAAAATGCATTTTACTGCCTATAATGGAATCTTTTTGTGATAACTGACCATCTTGCTAACCTTAAGGTTAGCATTTTAAACGTTAGTGGGTATTGTCCAGGACAAGAGAAGTAGAAGGTTTAGCATGAAAGAAGCAAAGTAAGGTCTAAAAGTAATCAGACCTGTTTGTCCCTTCTGCTCCACTCTCCCTACCAAAACAAAACAAAACAAAACAAACAAACAAAAAACAACCAAAAACCTCTAAGAACTTCAGTAATAACAAAAAATGCAGAACCAGCTGTGTTTTCTAGGCTGCTGATGCATGAATATCAAAAACATAAAGACTCTGAGTGGGATAGGAGTCAATGCTTATAGACTGACACGTTGAGATCTTTTGGGACCAACTCTGAGACTCATGAGATGTTGAAATTAAAGAGCAGGAGGTGTTTTTGTGAAGTACAGTTTTTTGGCATTTTTGATGAGAAATAGGTGAACTTCTTGTGTTTTGCATTCTCTATAGGTCTCTTAAAATGCGTTTTCAAATATTTTCAGGCCACAAAATCCCTCAACACATCATGACAATACATTTTTCCTTTATATTTTTTAAGTTGATGTTCGTTTTAGAGGAAATCTAATTTGAATGTTTTAGATTCCATTGTGTACAAGTCATCAAAACAAGTCAGCAGGAGCTATGTGATATCCAATGAATCCCAAAATCTAGTATGAAACTTTCAAGATCTATTTTTTTTCTCAAAAAATATAAATTGAAATTTTACCTAATTGCAAATGGACAACCCAGTAAACAAGAATTGATTCTGGTCTCTTCTGTCTAGTTTTGATGCCTCATTAATTTCTTGTTAGTTACCTTGACTTATACTTTGGAAGGGAAACATAGGTCCTACCAAACTGGAAATATTTAGAATCAAGTCTCAGTGACATCATTTCTCTCTGTTGTCCCATGTCCAAATTACTTCAGGTTAGAGAGCCTCATCATCAATGAATGACTTCCAATGAATGGAACTCACTCACACACAGAGCAACTCACCTGATTATCCACCTCTAAGGTACGGAGGGGTTACAATCTGTGCAAAGAGGTTCCATGCTAGGAAAAGCATGATCTTCGATGTATCAAAGTAGTATTTTTGATTTACTTAAGCCATGTAAGGACTGATGATTCCATCCACTGGTGCAGGCTTCAGTCAGCCCAGTATAGCAGAAAGAGCATTAGATCTTGAATCAGAGGACCTGGGTTCAAATCTTACCTCTGAGACTTACTGCCTGTATGACTTTGGGCAAATTACTGAATCTCTTGGGCTTTGATTTCCTTCATAATAAAGGAAATAAGGTGATTGATTGGGTCAGATGACTTCTAGAGCTTGTGATGTCCTGACTCTTCCACTTACTACCTCTGTGTCCTTGGGCAGGTCACTTAACTTCACTTTGGTTCCTATTTCCTTAAATAGCAATAACATTAATACAAAAAAAGAATAATTTTGAGGACTTCTATAAACTAATAAAGAATAAAATTAGCAGAACTAGAAGGACAACTTATACAGTGACAGTAATACTATAAAAACGAAGAATTTGAGAGCTCTAAGAGCTAGGATCAATACAACAATCATTCATGATTCTAGAAGAGTGATGATGAAATACACATATTACGGAAAGGCCATGGATTCAGAGTGCAGAATGAGACACACATTTTTATGAGCAGCAATTGAGAGAATTCATTTTGCTTTACTATAATAATAATTAACATTTATATAGTGCCAACTATGTGCCAGGCATTGTGCTAATCTCATTTGACCTTCACAACAATCCAGGGAGGTATGTACTATTATTATCACCATTTTGTAGATGAGGAAACTGAGGCAAATGGAGGTTAAGTGATTTGCCCAAGGTCACACAGCTAGTAAGAATCTGAGGTCAAATTTGAACTCAGGTCTTCCTGATTCTAGGCCTGATGCTCTATTTACTGAACCACTTAAATACCTTATATTTGTCACAAGAAATTTCTTTTCTTTCTTTTTAGTGTGGTGTGGATGGAAGAGAGAGAATATGAATATATTTCTCTTAATTAAAAAACAGACAGGTGAGAGGATAATAATGATATGAAATGCTAAATGTGCTTTCAGATGAGGTCACTATATGATTACTTTTATGTGTTTTATTTTATTGCAAGAACCTCCTAAAGAAATGGGAGAAATCTGCAAATGTTTGCATTGTAAAAACAAAAAAAAACAAATCTAAGAAAAATAAAAACATAAAATATAAAAAATTATGAAATAAAAATATGTAAAAAAATTAAAAATACAAAAACATAAAATAAGGAGGTTGAACTGGATGGTCTCTGAGGTCTCTTCTTATTGTAACTCTATGGCTTGATTTCAGGCCCTGGCTCTTCTATTTATGACTTCTGTGATCTTGGACAAATCCTTTCACTTCTCTGGGCTTCAATTTCCTCAATGGTGGAATAAGGGGACTGGACTACATGATCTCAAGTTTCCTTCTTCCCTGTGGACCCGTGATCCCATGATCCTGTGACTTGTTTGGCAGTTTTTCAGAGATAATGTGGCTCAAAATTTCACCCTCTATAAAGAAGCTGGGCTGCTAGGTGGTGCCATTGTGCATAGAGTGCTGGGCCTGGAGTCAGGAAGACCTGAGTTCAAATGTGACCTCAGACATTTACTAGGTGTGTGACTCTGGACAAGTCACTTAATGCTGTTCGCCTCAGTTTCCTCATCTGTAGAACGAGCTGCAGAGGAAAATGGCAAACCATTCCAGTATTTTCGTCAATAAAACCCCAAATGGGGTTACAAAGAGTCAGACATGACTGAAAACACAACTAACATCTGAATATCTGATGGAGAAGCTGGTAAGGAGTTCCCTGCACTTAACTAGGATGGTTTTTAGATAATATACATAGTCTGACACTATGACCTAACTCAAAGTCTTTCCAGCTCAGTGGAATATGCCCGCCTGTTGGTCAGTGAGTCAATAAATAGCTATTAAGTTATTAGTTATTAATAATCATTAAGCCTACTACTATGTGTAGGTACCAAGTGCTGGAGAAACAATAATGAAAGACAAAAGCCAGTTCTTGCTCTCAAGAAGCTCCTGGTCTAATGAAGGAAACAACATGCAAAAACTTTGTACAAATATGATACAGACGGGATAAATGGCGAAACCTTCAAGAATCCAGGGCAATCCTCATGCCATAATGAGGCCTCAGTTTAGTGGAGGTGGAAGTAGAATTATGAAGATTTGAGTCACAAACCCCAGTTAACATGTTCTCCACAGGATGCCAAAAAACTAGCCTAACATTTTTCATTTTAATTGGCCAATGTATTAACTGACTGAATTGTCCAGGTTGTTTTGAGTCATACAGATATCAAAAGAATGGTGTCAATTTTATTTACCAAAATACATCATTTGTCTCAATCATCTGGATAAAACATTCTGCTTTTTTTTTTTTGGCTTGCCTTGTTCTCCACAACCTTGTTGTCTTCATTATTTTTCAACAGACACTTCTGTGCTTAGATAAAAATGCTCTTTATGTTTATGTTAAATCCACATAGAAAAAAAATAGGATTGAGGACATTATCTGAAAAAATTCTGGTAAAATATCCTAAACAAGAAAACAAACAAACAGAAATACTCCTTTGCCCAAATTATTCGAGTAGACTATTGATTTGTTTGGGACCTAAACTGGCCCTATCATAGCTTCGATTCTCAGCTCCTCTTGGTCTCTGTAGACAAGAGCCTTAATAACAAACATGCCTTTTCCCCAAGGAGCAGAATCATTTTTCAGTGTCTGTTTTTGACAAAGGCATGGGACCAACACATGATCCTTTATCCAGAGGCCTCCCGATAACAAAATCTGAAACATGCCAAACTTCCTCTGATTCTCAGGATGAACATGCATCTGGAGAGGTGCTCTTAATGACAATGCCGTGCAAAGGGCCTGCAGATTTCCCTGTCATTCATTACATTAGGCCTCAAAGGAACCTGCAGCCTGAGAACTGAGCAGCAGAATCAGAGAAAGGGGAGGATTCACATAAAGCCTTTTTCCCGAACTCTAGTGATCAAGCTGAGATATTTCACTCCTTCTCCAAAAGGTCCATCGTTTGTTATCGTTGGACAGATGCTGAATGGAAGTGATAGTTAAGAAAATATAGGCTTAGCCTTTCTAAGGGAGGGTACTTCACAGCCTTCCAGATTAGTTCAAATCATCAAGTTCTGAAAATCATTCTAACCAAACTGCCCTTATTTTCCAATTTCCCAATTTCTAGGCCAAGAAGCCTGGAAATCTAGTACTTGAAATACTTTTTAAAAATAAGAAACATCCACAGTATCATTTGAATGCCTGATCTCATGCCCAAGTTTATCAGAATGATATACCAGGAGCAAAATCTCCTCCATGTTTTGGTCAAGTCGATGTTGACTTGAAAGCACCCAGGTCACTAACACAACAGGGGAAGAACAGTCTGTTGTAGAAAGAAACCTCTTCTGGCCCATTTCTACGTAAAGTAACTATTTGTGAATGTCGTAGGTCGGGCCATCTTATCTCTTCTCTATTTGGGTTGTCTTTATAATACAATGAACTCAGTGCCCAACACAGGGCTCTACCCTTTATTGGCACTGAATACTATCTTGGCTTACTAGGAAGAACACTGCTCTTGGTGTCAGAGAAACATTCAAATATGTGGATGCCAGGTGTTACTACTATATAGCAACAAAGCTTATCGATGGATTGGCTGTTGCAGGTTTTTTTTTTTTATGCACCAGGATGTTAGGACTCTTGAGGGTTGTAGGACCTATGTCCTTTTTTGTTTGTTTGTATCCTTCTCGACACATAAGATGGGGCCTTGAAGACAGTAACTGCACAACAAATAATGACTTTCTTTGTTTGCTTTGCCAGTGCCAGAGAAACAACCTGATTATCTGACTTTTTCATCAAATTTCTTGGTGGTTTATATCACATGTATACAAAGTGCAGGACAAAGTTATATCTGGAAATGATTTAAGTGTAACCCCATCTTCTGCTGAGCCTGGAGTGGTTTTCAGAGGAATAGCCCTGAGAAGCTGCTTGCTGTATACATGAAAGGACATGATTTCTGATTGAGTGAGAGAATGTAGGGTCACAGCTCTTGTACCCGTATGAGAGAGAAAGGATGGATTTTGTTTTTTGTTTTTTTTTTGCAAGGCAATTGGGGTTAAGTGACTTGCCCAGAGTCATACAGCTAGTAAGTGTTATATGTCTGAGGCCGGATTTGAACTTAAGTCCTCCTGACTCCAGGGCCAGTGCTATATCCACTGCACCACCTAGCTAGCCCCGAGAACAGACTTTCTTGAGATGGCTTCTCAAGAGAAAGCTAGTTGTGAGAAGAAAGCATGAATTTCAGAATGGGTAACCAGAAGCCAGACCCTAACATTGTCCCTTGACTTCCAGAACTTCCAATCCTACAGACTGCCCCTCAGTGAGATCATTCTCTCTCTTCGATTGATCTGAAATCTCATTACAATCTTCTTGAAGATCACTTTTACTCTTGTATATTCTTTGGTCTACTCTAATTTGTACAGTTCCACTATTGGTTAGCTTGGATAAATGTATGTACTCACAATTTATTTTTGTGTGATAAGAGTTTGGTGGGAAAGAACTGAGCAGGAGATATTAAGCTAATTGTCACCCTCCCTCTAAGATCAAATAAGGAAAGTGAAATTAACTCTATCCCCCCTCATGCCCGCACGCTATCAATATTTGAGGTGTGGAGAATAGATATAATATCAGCTTAATGCCCCTCTTGGAGGGAGACAAAGGAAGGAACAACCTCTTAATCATTGTTCTCCTTCTGCTCCTCGCAGGGTCAGAAATTAAAATTTCCCTTGGCAAAAAGATGGGCCAGATCTTAGTTTATATTTATCTATGTCTCTATTTTTCTATCTAGATATAGATATTCAGTTATTTCCAGTTGTGTCTGACTCTTTGTGATCCCATTTGAAGTTTTCTTAGCAAAGATACTGTAGTGGTTTTCCATTTCCTTCTGAGTAAGATGAGTCTTCCTAACTCCAAGCTTGGCACTCTGTACGCTATGGCACCACCCAGTTGCCCCACTTCTATCTTACATAACAATGTCATAGCATCTGGAGCAGAAAGGAACCTCAGTGTTTATCTAGTTTAAACTCTTTTTGAACAGGAATATGCTCTACATCATTTCTGAGAAGTGGACATAGATTCTCCTTGAAAGAGTCTGATGGAGGATTCTCTCTGAAACTTCTGCTCTTTGATCTTAGTTTGGTCCTCTGGGGTGAAGCAGAACAAATCTAATCTCTTACTTCCTCATTTCAGTGTAGAGACAAGATAACTGGATTTAGAGTTAGAACATCTGTGTTGAAATTCCAGCTATTCTACTTACTAGCTATATTACCTTGAGCAAATCATTTCGCTTCTCTTTGTCTCAGTTTTCTCATCTGTAAAATAAGGCAAGGTGGACTGTATTACTTGTTCAATTGTCTTCTTTTCCCTCCCATCCTCTCCCCTCCCATTCTTTCCACTCCCCTTGTCCTCCCCCCTCCTCTTCCTTCCTCTCTATTCCCCTTCTCTCCTCCATTCTTCTCTCAGCTCTCCATTTATCTTTTCCCCCCTCTTTTTTTTTTGAGACAGGATCTCCCTATCTCGTCTAGGCTGGAAGTTCAGTGGTTACTCATTGTCCCAATCCCAATATTGATCAGCATGGAAACTTCAACTGCTCCATTTCTCCAACCTGGAATAGTTCACCCCTCCTTAGGTAACTGGTCGCCCTCTACTCCAAAAAGCTCACTACATTGGTTCTGAAGTTAATGTGGACAGCCTATTGGTTTCAGCCCTTCTGTAGCTCAACATTTCTGAAGATGAGGGCTCAATTATCCTCAGTCTCCCCCAGAAGCAGAGATTACAGGGACGATGCTTCATCATATCTGGCTTACTTCCAAGGGCTATTGCAGCCTTCAATCCTATGATCCTAGATACTTGAAAACAGCAATCTTGTCTCTGTTAAGTTTACTACATCAGTCTCTGTTGTTTCAACTGATCTTCCTACAATTAATCCTGTGGTGTCATTTGAATTCAGTCTCATCAAGATCACTATCTGATGGCTGTTTTAATTGATGTAATTCATTGTGATTTATTAAGATATTCCCAAGAATGGAAGAATATCCATTTCATTCATGTTGCTCTTGCTTATGGTGCCATGTAGACAGGGTGTCTCAAATCAAAATGACTGCACAGTTTCTATATAGGTAATGTTACAGAAGCACCCCTTGACCCTTAGTCAGAATGTCCTTGCAACATCTGGGGAGTAGCTTTGAAACAGAAATCAAGACCTTTCCAAAGCCAGCAGGGGGTTGATAGTAGGACACAAGGAGGACATTGAACCCTAGTTTATAATCAGGATTCAAACTGTCCCTTTCCTATCCCCACCCTCAATAAAAAGCTGATGAAGTCAAATCAGGCTTGGTCTACATATTTTGATTCATTTTGTCAGTGTTTTCACTCATTCATTCATTCACCCATTTCATTCATGAGTGTTCTTTCATTCATTCAACATAACATTTATTGGACACCTATCTTGCGCATAACTGTGTTAGGCTGGGGAAGATACTAAGTCTAGAAAGACATGATTTCTGCCCTCCTGCAGGCTAGTAGGGGAATAAGATAAGCATTCAGAAAACTGTAATATACAGAACTTCCTGATAAGTACCTTAGAGAGGTAAAACAAAGAAACAAAATGGTGTATGGGGTTTTCTTTCCCATGTTGGTGTTATCAAGGTCTGATCTCTTTAACCCATACTCTTCATTCTGGCATTCACCTCCTCACCTCCTCAACCCCCTGCCATGCTCTGATCCCAAGACTACCAAGCAGTCTTAAATACTTCCCAGATTTCCTCTTCAGGTATCATATGTTTTAGTCAAACTATTCTGGAATATTGTTCCTAATGCCTGCCACTGTTCCTTCGTTCACGTTGTTCCCTCCCCTTTGAATGCCTTTCTCCTTTTCTCTGCCTGTTGAAGCCCTATCTATCCTTTAAAGGCCAGGTCATCCCAATGGAATGGTGTTACTTCCTCTTCTGAACCTCCAATACGTCTTTGTTTGTACTTCTGATAGGACACTTATTTAGCTCACAACAGTTATTTGTGTATTTGTTCAACTAGACCTTAAATTGTCAGGAAGAGCTCTGTGTTCTTAATTATTGTATCCCTCACAGGACCTACCACATAGTAGGTATCAATAAGTGTTCATAGGAAGGATGGATGAATTAAATAATAGAAATATACATCTTTTTTTTTTCCTCTTTTTCTTCCCATCTTCCTATAATAGAACCTATGTATATAAAAGAACTAACAAATACTTGATCATTGATTATCAATTCTAGAGCACTGGCCCTAGAAAAAGAAGTAGTTAGAGACCACAGGTTGAGATTATGTAGTTCCAATCTTTGACTCCCCAAACTATGAATAGTGAATTGAAGCAACTGAATTTTATTCAGTTTAATTCAATAAACATTTATTAATGACTATATGCAAGGCACTATGCTTGACATTAAAGGTGCCAGAATGAAGAAATAAAAAACCAAAAGCAACACATTTCCTACCCTGAACAATCTCAGAGTCAATTGGAGGAAAGAAAGTATGACATAAACACAAATGTAAATATAAATATAATAATACAAATATGGCATGAAAGGGGTAAAGGAGAGAAATCTACCCAAAGAGGTTTAGGAAAATTTGAGGAGACAGAGCACACTTTCATTTGAGATAACAGGGAAATCTCCATGGAGGAGATGCCACTTGACTTTGAGTAGAATAAATCAGACAAGGAAGAGACTGGAGGTAAAGGAGAACAGTGATAGGGCTATTGCAGTAGTCCAGTGGAAAGGTGATGAGGGCCTGATTGTTCTTATTTTTTCCCCCTAAAATAACATGATAATTGAGACCAGAACAAGTTCTGGATCTAAATTCTCCAGGTAGTCACCAAGTTCCCACTTGGCTTTGTCATGTATAAATGTCACATGTGGGCCCCGGCACAAAAATCCATTTGTGGGGAAACAGTACAGACCTTTAGGGGGATCAAGTTGCTTTGTAGATGTTCTCCAAGACAGTGAACATCTTGGACACATTAAAAAAACGGAGCAGGGTTAAAAATGGCACCTTGACGTAGTCATCTTTTCAGAAAGAAAAAAAAAGTGCCAGGGGACAGCCTTCCCCATTAAATGAAAAGAAAAGGGGACCAAATGAATATCCGTGGTCAGGCCCAAACCAAATCACCCTTCAAAGTGGCCCGAGTACATTTTTCACTGAAATATTTGACAGAGAGCTGAAGCCCTAATGTTTTCCCTGTTAATAAGCCCGATATGAAACAGAACTACTTTAGAATATGTACGGTAAAGTGGAAATGCGTGCTTTGGTGACTGTTATAAAGCAGGCCAAAGAGATGTCAAGTCCAATTAGTGTCAATGAAGAACATCTGTATTTGGGTACTCGAGTTACTTAATGCAAACATTTCATAATTATATACTCTAGCACACACGGCGCATTATGAGATGGGGTGTCCCAGTGTGAATTGTGTTCACATTTTTCAGATCAGTCAGCAGACTTAGTCTGACTTTGGCTCAGCTTGCTGCCTCCCTATAACAGCATTTCTTTATAATATTGAATTAAGCACAATCCAGATTTTTTCTCTTATCTGTAAAATCTTGTGGCTTGACTGTTTTTATAAAATGAAATATATAAAATATATAAAATGCACATAAAGCTGAGGTTTGGGAAGGGGGGGATGTGTTTGGAGGGAGAAAGACGCCTGTTTTATTCCTCTTGTTTCTTGTTTTAAGCTGAGAGGGAAAGGTTCACTAAGAAGTGATGTGCAAGATTTTACTTCTGAGTCTTCACCTAATTGAAAGGCCCGGTAATAAAGATGCTGTGGATACTTTCCCATGCAAAGTCCTTTCTAGACATGTCTTCCAAACAGGTTGCTGAAAAGGGGAGGGGGGAGGATTTGAATAAAATTTGGCCTGAGGCTCAAGAGATTTTGAAGCTCTTGTATGACTTTGACTAATTCAATTGGTTTCAACAAATGTTTATGAAATGCCTACTGCGTGCAAGGGACTATACAAGGTGCTGGGAACACAAACATACAAAAGGACAGTCCTTGCCCTCAAAAACTTTGTGCTCTAATAAAGGGCAGATGGTATAGAGACAAGTAAGCATAATGCAAAGTAGAGTGGGGCAGAGATAGGGACGAAGAAAGAGGCCTACACAAAGCACTCCAAGAAAATTGGAGAGGGTAGGGGCCACTTTCAGGCATTGGGGGAGGGGAAGGCCAAAGATAAATTTCACAGAAGAAGTGGCATGAGATTTAGTTTTGCGAACAGAGGATTTCATAAGATCATAGATTTAGAGCTAGAAAGATACTTATAGATCATAGAGTGCAAATCTCTTATTTTACAGATGAAGAAACTGAGACCCAGAGAATTTAAGTGACTTGCCCAAGGTCACATAGCTAGTTAGTGCCTGAGGTAAGGTTCAAAGCCAGGTGTGCCTGATTCCATGTCCAACACCATCCAGTACATCAGTCTGCCTCTCAATAGTTAGCAATATGGTAAGAGTCTATTCTAGGTTTGCAGCCTGTCCCTCATGAAAATGAGACAATGGGGAAGGACAGAAAAAGACCAGGGAATTGCTTATAGTGCAGATTAGCTGGAATATATCATACATGACCAGGGACAGTGTGTGGGAAAAAAGGATACGACACGTGAATCAAAGGATTTAGATTTAGATTTAAACCTTAGAAATTTGGTTTAATATCTTCATTTTATAGGTGGGAAAGATGAGGCCCTTTGAGGGGAAGGGACTAGCCCCAGGTCACACAGGGAACAAATAGCAGATGTGGAATCTAAAACCAGATCCTCTTATCCCCCAAACCAGCGCTCTTCCCATCATAACACGGGGTCTTTCAGATGGGTGTCAGATTGTAGGAGGCTTCCAAGGTCAAGATAAGGAGCTTGTGTTTTATCTTCTCTGTAATGGGGAACCATTGATGTTCTTTGAGCAGGAGAGTGGCCTGGTCAGACGTGAGTTAAGATTGTTTTGGCAGTTGCATGAAGGATGGTGTGGAAAGGGGAAAGGCAGAAGTCAGGGAGCTCAGTTAGAAAGTGAAGAGGGAAAAAAAAATCATTAAAGAAACTGCACAGTCTTATGAATCCATCATAAGCTACCTAAAGTAGCCAGACAATATTAGCGATGCTACATGGCCTATTTAGAATGGGCAGTACAATGGAATGGAAAAAGAGGTAAATGTCAAGGCAGAGGACCTAGATTCAAATCCTGTTGCTGTGACTTAATAGCTGTGAGGCCTTTATCAAGGTGATTAACTTTTCCATGTTTCAGTTTTCTCCAGATGTCACTGACATCTCTTCTAGCTCCAAATTACATGAGCTAGATTTAGATTTACCTGGAAGCATTTTCCTCAGAAAATAAGACAGTATCCAACGTCAAGAGACATTAGCAGCTAGGTGATGCAGTAGATAGAGCATTAGGCCTGGAGTTGGGAGTTGTGTGCTGCCATGTCACACTGCCTTTACTGAACTTTCAGTCCATTCAGACCCCAAGGTCTTTTTCAGGAAAACTTCAATCTAACCTTGGATCATTCATCTTAGATATGTGAAATTGATTTTATGAACCAACTTAAAAGATTTTTTAAAAATACCTGTTAAATTTCATGTCATTAGATACACCAGTGTTCTACAGATGGAGTTACAGATGGTGCCTAGACTAGCCAGACCTAAGCAAGGACTGTGGAAACCTATTTGTTATCGTAAAATAATCTTTTTCTTTTTAATTTTCAGTTTAAACTTGATAATTGTAGACTCCTTGTTTGAGTTGCTAAAAAATATCTGGCAGTCTTGATTATGCCATGCTGTTTATTTCTCATCCTTTCTAACTTTTGGTTACTTGAAAATTTGTTAAATGTGTTCTCTGCATTTTCAAGTGACTGACAGAGGTATAAGGGACCCTAAAGATTACTTAATCTAACCAAAACTGTAAAGTGGCTAGTTTAAGCCACGTAACCAAGTTCACAAAGATAGCAAATGGCAAAGTCAAAGTTCAAGCCTAAGTCTCTTGATGCCCATTCTGGGAGTCTTTCTACTATATTGTAGTGCCTTGTGATAACCCACCAGAAACCTCTTTCTCAATTCACTCTTTGGGATTTAATTTATCCATCTATACTCAGCCAGTCCACATCTCTCTTTCTTGTCTTCAAGTATATACTGAGAACTTCAGACTCTGCAAAATTCTTGAGAAACAAAGGATTCTAGTAATAACCTCCAGCATGTCATTGGTTAAATAAACAAATATCTGGTTAAGAACAAAAGAGTTAATAGAGGCATAACAATTTAACTGAGGGAGGAGATGCAGTTGACATCAGCTACTTTGGCCATTTTTATTTTTTTAAATAATATTGGTAACTGGTTTGGAGAGGAAGAATGTTGAAATTTGACCTTTAGAGGTCAGTTTGAGACTTTTAATTCATGAGGAAGACTTTGACCTTCTTTACCAAGAGAGTTAGAGGGCAGGAAAAGAGGAGGGATAGGAAAGAATAACAGGTTAAGGCAGAGGAAAAATCAGTTTTGTTTCTTAGAGCTACTTGAGAAATGTATGATATTTCACAAGGTTTCAGCAAACCTATGTCCAGGGAGTGAGGGGGAACAGCATACTTTGCCTTGTGTACCATAAACCCTGTCTTCATTTCTGATGCTGTACTCTACAGGACGTCCAGTCATCCCAATCCCCCTATCCTTGTAGCTATACTTTTCTATATAGGTTACCTCTCCCTGATATAGTTTAAAACTTTATAGGTCAGAGACTGTTCCACTGTTGTATTTTTATCCCCAGAACAATGTTTGACACATAAGAAATGATTAATAATTGTGTTTTTATTCCAGCTCTGACATTCTGTGATCCTGTGAACCAGCCCAAGGAGTGATTATCTTCTAAATCAGTTTTGCAAGTACAAGATGGGGGAGATATGACCAGATAATATTTTGAGGGGGAAAAATTAGTATGGGGTTTAAAGCTTGTTATTAGCCAACAGAATGATATGGCAGTCAAAAAAGCTAAGATGACCATAGGCTGGATTTACACATATACATATATACTTGTGTATATATTTTGTTGTTGTTGTTGTTCAGTTGTTTTTCAGTTGTGTCTGACTCTTCATGACCCTTCTTGGGTGTCTCTTGATGGTGATACTGGAGTGGTTTGCCATTTCCTTCTCCAGCTCATTTTATAGATATGGAAACTGAGGCCAACAGGGTTGAGTGACTTGCCCAGGGTAGTAAGTGTCTGAAGACAGATTTGAATTCAGAAAGGTGAATTTTCCTGACTTCAAGTCCAGCTCTCTATCCGCTGAGCCACCTAGCTGCCTATATGTGTATGTATACATGTATGCATATATCTCTCTGTATATGCATATGCATATACATACGCATATACCTATACATATGCATATACATACAGACACATATACAGACACAAACATATATACACATCTCTATATACATGTATGCATATGTATGTATATCTACATTCCAGGATTAGGTAATTGATGGTCCCATTTTACTCTTGTCATGATCACATCTGGTAGTCTGATTACAATACTCCACATTATACATCTTGCATATTGTGCTCAGTTGTGGGTGCAATAATTTAGGAAAGACTTTTGTAAGATAATGAGTGTCCAGAGGAAGGCAACCAGGAGGCTGAAGGACTTTAGGTTCATGACATAAGAGAATTTATTGAGGTATCTAGAGATATTTAGGCTGAGGAAGAGAAGGATGGGGGAGGAGGAGAGAAAGCATAGTTACCTTCAAGTATTTAAGGATGTCATGCAGAAGAAGAATTATTTATTGTTCTTTGCCCCAGAGGACAGAACTAGGAGAGGGAAACTACATATTGCTGAGTGATAGATGCAGACTTGGATTTTAGGAAAATCCCAATAATTAAAGCAGTCTAAGAGTAGAATGGATCTGCTTTAATGGGGGAGGGAGTGGGGTCTCCCTCACTGGGGAGCTTCAAGCAATGGCGGGGTGACATGCACTTGTTGTGTATATGGTGGAAGAGACTCTTATTCAAGTGTGAGTTGCACTAGATGGGTTCTTAGGTCTTTTCTTATTCCAGTTTGAGAGTCTGCAGTTCTGTGATCAGTGTTGCCAAGTGAGTGTGCATGGGTGCCCTTTATGAGTGCTCTGAAAGTTTGGAAAGAACTTCTGATTACATTTGCAGCTCATTTCTTTCAGAGATGTCAACCAAATGATAGGGGAATGGAAGTGGTCTGATTTCAGGAAGGTGAAAGAAACAGAAAGATAGATATGGAGAAGGGTGACAGAGAAAGGGGTCCCTGTAGAGCCTACAGGGGAAAGAAGACATGGAAAACAAATGTTAATTTTGATAGATTTTCACTTCAAATCTGTTTTTGAGTGACACTTGAGGAGGTTATTCATTTATTCAATAAGTATTTGTTAAATACCTACTTTTTGTAAGGTACAGGTGTAAGATAAGAAGTCATTCTGGTCTATCCTCTGAGTATTTTTTTGGTGGGGGGATTTTTTTGTTACTGAAGAGGTTATGGAGTGCTTAAAGCAAAGAAATAAAAGAGAAGTAAACAAGAAAGAAGAGAAAGAGAAATGAGAAGGAAGAGGAGGAAAAAGATGAGGACAAGGAGCAGAAGGGAAAAGAAAAGGAGAAGAAAAGGGAAAGAGAAGGGAGAGGAGAAAGAGGAGAAAGAAAAAGGAAAAGAGGAAAAAGTTAATAGGGAGAAGAAGGGGTGATGAGGAGAAGGAAGAAGATGAGAGCTCTTAATAACATGTCAAGGAATCTTCCCTTTCAACTCATCCCTCTTCATTCCATGACATTTACACAATACATTGCATTTATCTCATTTGATTTCCCTGTAACCCTGTCTAGGTCAGGTATTATAATCCCCATATTGCATACAAGGAAATTGATGTTCTGAGAGGTGGTGTCCAAGATTACAAACTGATAGGAAAGATAGAAGTATAACTAGTTATCCTAATGCCCAAGTCAGTGCTTTTATGCCCCAATTAGCATAATCTGCATAAAATTCTAAGCATCTGACCACTCTGCTAGGACAAAATCTGATGTTTGAAAAACCCTTGATTTACAAATCAACACACCCACTTCAATAAATGTGATTTCCTTTAAGATTTTGTTTTCAAAGGTGGAGTTGCCATCCCAGCATCAGACCCCGCCTTCAAAACCAACATGATGAAACAGAGAAGTCAAGGAAGTGTGAACCAAGGGTTTCTGACTCTCTCTCTCTTTTTTATATTGCCATGGGAAATTCTCAGCTTCCAGCTCAGCACAGAGATAGAGTGTCTGGTAGCCCTTTTGTCTTAGTAAAAGCTTCTCCTCATGCTGTTTAGAGATGAAGCTTAGTAAATTACATTTAGGTCAATATACCTCTATCTCATCAGAGAAACATATGATCTTAGAGCTGGAACAGACCTTAGAAATCATCTAGTCCAACATCTTCTTTTTACAGAAAAAGAGACTGAGGCCCAACAGGGGAGCTCAATGGTGCACAGAAAATGAGTTGCAGAGCCAGGCCTAGAACCCAATCCTCTACTTCAGATGCTCTTTCCAGTCTGCCAGCTCTCTGACTCCTCACTGGTTTTAGAGCTGAAAACAAATTTAGAAATTATTCAATCTCTTCCTCTTTTCTCTTACCACAGAAAGAGGAAAATAGCCCCTTATTGGTAGAGTGACTTGTTTGAGGAAGTTAATGTACAACAGAGCCAGTAACTGAACCCAGGTCCTGTATTCCAAATCTTTCTATTAATTACACTATCTCTGAGTAAATCCAAACCCAAAGTTCACTTCCAGGAGTGGCCTAGTGCAATAGTTGCTTTCTTGACACTATTAAAAAGATACACATAGACTACCAAATCCTTCATTGTCCCATCAAGGTTTTGCCCTATATTTCTCCTTCCTCTCTCATCCACCCACCGTAGAGAAAGCTGTCTAGTTTGTCTCACTTCCTCTTTTCTCACTTTCCACCCTTTGCCTCACTCAACTGAAACTGCTCAACAAAATTAATAATGATTTCTTAATTGCCAAATGTGATGGTCTTCACTTCTGTACCCAATACACCCTAACTGTGAGTATTCCCTTGGGTTCTGCCTAAGTCCTTCTTCTCTTCAGACTTTACATTCTCATTTTTGATAACATCATCAGCTTCATAATTTTAATTATGATCGATGCAAATGACTTCCAGATCTACGTAGTAAGGCAATCTCTTCCAGGAGTTTTAGTCCCATATCATGGAGGTCTTATTGGACATTTCAAACCAAATATCTCAAAGACATTTCAAACTCAATATATCTAAAATCAATCTCATTATCTTCCCCCCTAAACCATCCCTTCTTCTAAATTTCCCTATTTCTATCAAAGGTATCACCATCCTTCCCGCCTCCCCTATTTATAACCTTGGCATTATCTGCAATTCCTCATATTCTCTCCCTCAACGTATCCTATTGGTCATAAAATCTTGCTATTTTCTACCCCCATAATCATCTCTCACATCTAACATATTTTCTCTGCTCATAGTTATCTCCTTAGTTCAGGTCCTTTTCAACTCTCACCTAGATTATTGCAATAGCCTGGTCTCCCTGCCTCAAGTCTCTCACCACTTTTATTCAGCTTACATAATGCCAAGTGATTTTTCTTACATGCAGATATAACCATGTGACTCCCCTACTTAATATTAGTGGCTTCCTATCACCTCCCCCCTCCTCCTTCCCCATAATAAACTTCTGTTTGGCTTTTTAAAATTTTAAATCTTATGGACAAATTTTGTTTTAACCTAGCTGATAAACATAAACATTAATACAAACCATAGAGAATGCTTCCTAAAGTATGTGAAAGTGTTTATGATCAATAGTATATTCAACTGTATGCTTTTGTAATCTATCATTTGTTAAAAGAATGGAAGACCTTGTGATTTAACTTAAGCAAGGTTAAATAGACAACCAGTTTTACCAATTGCATTTTCTCTGAGCTTTATTTTGGAACAATGTTTTTATTTACATAGTTGTACTCTGTGTGTTTATTGTTCTTTCAGATCTGCCTTCACTCTTTAGTGTTAAGAATTTTTTTTTCAAAAATTTATTTTTTCTCAATTCCACCTTCCCCCATGCCCTGAAAAGAAAGGAAAAAAAAATATGGAAACCCAGTATTATATAAGCATAGTCAAGCAAAACAAATTCCCATGTTGAAGATCTCATGTCTAAAAATATGTTCTTTATTCTCTGTCAAAAGCTGGGAAGTATTCTGCTTTATTAGTCTCTGGAATAAGATTTGATCATTTGAAAGTCCTTTACAACCTGGCCCCAACCTATATTTTCAGCCTCTGTAACTTCAAAATGCAGTCAAACTGTTTTTCTTTTTATTCCTCCCATAGTCCATGTCTTTGAATTGGCTATTCTCATTCCTATAATGCACTCTTTTCTCCCCTCCTCTCTGCTTTCCTTCAATACTCTGCTAAAGCATTGTCTTATACAAGAAGCCTTTCCTGATCCTTCCAATTGCTGTCTCCTCCATTAGAAGGTAATCCCATCTCAGGTAAGGATTGTTTCATCCTTTGTATTTTTATCTCTGGCTTCTAGCACTAATATATAGGCACTTAGTGTTGAGACACTTAATAAATGCTTATTGATTGATCCTCAGTAGACATAGTATCAGAATATCTTTTGCAGCTCCAGGAATTTTTGTTGTTGTTGTAAATTTTTATTTTATTTTTTCAAAAATTTTTAACATTTTTATTTAAAGTTTTGACTTCCAAATTCTATCCTTCCCTACCTCCCCTACTCCCCTGAGATGGTAAGCAATCAGATATAGGTTATACATGTGCAATTATATAAAACATTTCCATATTAGTCATTTTGTACAAGAAGACTCAAATAAAAGACAAAAATGAAAGAAAGTGAAAATTGGCATGCTTCAGTCTATATTCAATAAATATCAGTTCTTTCTTTGGAGGTAGAAAGTATTCTTCATCATTAGTCCTTTGGGATTGCCTTGGATCATTATATTGCTGAGAACGCTTAAGTCATTCACAGTTCTTCATCAAACAATATTACTGTATACAATGGTCTCTTAGTTCTGTTCACTTAATTATGCATCAGTTCATGTAAGTCTTTCCAGGTTTTTCTGAAATCATACTGCTTGTCATTAGCTCCAGGAATGTTAGGGCAAATAAGATTAATATCTCACCTCTAGCACTTCAAGGTTTATAATAATAACAGATTTTATATGTGTTTTTTAAATGTTTGCAAAGGACTTCAAATAGCTGGATGGATGGATGGATGGATGGATAGATAAAGCATTTATTAAATATTTACTATGTCCTAGCACTATTCTAAGTGCACCTCAAGACTTACTCATGTTCATATAGCTAGTGAATACCAAGGTCAGGATTTGAACCAAATTGCCTACAAAGTCCAACCCTCTTTCCACTTCAGAGCAATGTTCTCTAGTTGAAGCAAAAAGGCCAGGCCAGATGAAAAGTCTTAAATTCAAAATGAGAATATTAAGCACTTAATGTATATACAGCATTGTGCTAGGTATGGGCATGATAAAAAAAATTGGATGAGATATAATCCCTGCTTTCATGCAATGCACATACAGAAATAGTTAAGATATCATACATTAACAACTGTTAAAGGCAGGAGAAAAGTACAAAACCAAACTGTGTTAGATCAGGCAAAAGACCTTCTATAGGATATGACATTTGAGTTGGACTTTAAAGGATAGGAAGAATTTTATCAAGTAAAAAGGGAGAGGAAGGACATTTTGAGGTCAGGGAACAGTATGAGTAAAGCCACAGATATGAGAGAGGGCAGGGCACACCAATAAGGAAGTATGTAGTCCAGTTTGGCTAGCTCATAAAATGAATGAATAAAGGAGTGTAATACATGATAAGGACAGAAAGATAGACTGGATAGGTTGTAGAAGGGTCCTGAATGCCAGTCAAAGGAACCAGAACTCTCTGGATATGAGAGATAAAGGAGAGGAGAGAATCAAGGATAAAACCAAGGTTTCAATCTGGGTAAAAGAAAGAACTAGATTGAGTTAAAATCAAATCTCCTTTTTCCATGAACCTTTGCTTAGAGCCCCTATTTAAAACCCAAAGCCCAATGTGGATTCCTCAGTTTTAACAGAAGTTTCAATCTAGGTAAACTCCTAGGATATCATATCTCCAAAGACTGAAGAATTCCTGGAGTCAACAAACTATGCAAAGTAGCTGTGACTCCTTAGGGCCATCTAGAGACTACTAATTTCCCATTATCTTGACATAAAACCTATGCAAAGCAACCAACCATGAGTATGTTACTTGTATTAGGCCATAGGGACACTTGTTTTCAGGAATAAGACAGTGGAATGGTTTCTCAGACCACTATTAGGTCTGATCTTGTAACTGTAAAATTTTATAACAACAATTCCTGGAGAAGTCTTGAGGGGTAGTAAAGAGATACCCTAGTAAGATGTGAATTCAAGCCCTACTTCTGTCTCATGTTGGCTGTGTGACCTGGAGTAAATGACCTAACCTTTCAGGGCTCTCAGGCAACCTTCTTAATCTCTTTTTTTTGTGTGATGGACCCCTTTGACAGTCTGGTGAAGCCTATGGGCCCCTTCTCAGAATAATGTTTGTACTGACCCAGCAATACCACTTCTAGGTCTGTATCCCAAAGAGATCATAAAAATAAGAAAAGGATCTCTATATATAAACATATTTATAGCAGCTCTTTTTGTGGTGTCAAAGAATTGGAAATTGAGGGGATGCCCATTAATTGGAGAATGGCTGAACAAGTTGTGGTATATGAATGTAATGGAATACTATTGTTCTATAAGAAATAATGAGAAGGCATACTTGAAAAAAAAAAAAACCTGGAAAGACTTACATGAACTGATGCAGAGTGAAGTGAGCAGAACCAAGATAACATTGTACACAGTAACAACCACATTGTGTGATGATTGACTTTGATAGATTTGGCTCTTTATAGCAGTGCAAAAGTTAAAGACAACTTCAAAAGACTCATAATGGAAACTGCTATTCACATCCAGAGAAAGAACTATGGAGTCTGAATGTAGATGGAAGTGTACTATTTGCTCTTCTTTTCCTTTGTTGTTTTGTTTTATTGCTTCATTCTTGTAGTTCCTCCTATTAGTTCTAATTATTCTTTACATCATGACTAATGGGAAAATATACTTGATATGAATGTATAAGTAGAATCTATATCAGATTGCATGCCATCTTGTGGGAGGAGGGAGGAAAGTAGTGGGAGGGAGAGAAAATTTACAACTCAAAATCTTATGGAAGTGAATGTTGGAAACTAAATATAAATTAATTATCAAAAAAGAATAATGTTTGTAAATGCAAATTGTGGGAAATGCTAAATTTCAGTGGGAACTTAGCGAAAATGAAAATGTGAATTTCTCCCCCATCCAAATTCATAGACCTCTCCCCCACTATGTAGTTGTAGTTAAGAACCCCTGCTCTATGCCTATGAAGTTGCAGAGAAGATGCTGGTCTGCCTTGGTTGAGGAAGTTCCTCATGGAAGGAATGTAATCACAGGTCTTGTTAAAAGAAGAAAGAAGAAACAAATACAGGTGATATTGATCAATCAGGAAAGATCTTTTTTTAAGTGCTTGATATGTGCCTAGCACTGTACTAGGTAACGAGGATACAAGTACAGAGAATGAAACAATCCTTACTTGGAGGGAGCTTACATTCTAAGATGGGGGTGACCATATACAAACATGTATAGCATCACTATGAAGTGAATAAAATACATACAAACGCAAAGTAGCTAAATACATGGGATTTGGGGAAACGTCTAGGAACAGTCCACACTAAGCTCACTTTATTCCTTAATATTTGTATAGCCCTGAACAATGAGAATTTTTCAGAATAATACCACCACCATCTCCTCCCCCACATCCCAAGCAAACTATCAAAGACAGAGCTACCTCTTGAGGTCAGAGAATGGGATGTGAACCTTTTTGGAAAAGCTCGGCAATTGGGGTTTGAAAGTCAAAAGGAATTTAGTCAGTCAATAAACATTTATTAAGCACCCACTATGTTCCAGGCACTGTGCTAAGTTCTGGGGGTACAAAGAAAAGCAAAAGACAATGTCTGCCCTCATGGATCTCACAGTCTAATGGGGAGACAAACATAGAAAAGAAGCTGAAAAGTGGGGATGAGTGTGAGTGGAGGAAGTACCCATCATGATGAAATCCAGAGTAATACAATCAGATGGGAAATAGATGGCTAACCTGGGCATACTCTTAAATGGAGGATTTGGGAAGGGCTCTCTTTTCACCTAACCTCCTCTCCAGTCAGGGGGAAGGAGGAGCCCCAGGGGCAGAGGGTACTAAGATGATGTGAGTTCTAGTGTTGATGTGATCTTTCAGGATGATGAGGTTCCTGGCATGATCAAGTCCAGCCAGAGTAGGGAAGCTGGGTGGGACATGAAGAGATGAACGACCTTGCCTCTCTCTGTTAGCCATTATTTAAAGAAAAGGAGACGAACAAATAAAACAGTTGCTGAATATTCCATTCCCCAGACACTGTAGAGTTTTTCCTGCATCATCTACTTTTTGGTTTAACATGGAATAGTAGTATAAAAAATATGGCAACAGTATCAGAATTCTTCCTTGGCATCACTACTTAGGTCTGTGATTAGAAGGTACATTTAAGGACATCATAGGGCAGGTTGTTTATTTTTTTTTTCTTAGAAGGATAACCACAGAACTTCAGATAAAAGGGAAAAGAATTTAGAGCTAGAAGGGGATGTAGAAGTCATCTAGCTCAATGCTTTCATTTTAACAGAAGAGGAAATTGAGACCCAGAAAGAAGATGTGACTTGCCCAAAGTCACACTGGTATTTCGAAGCAGAGGCAGGAGGTTTTCTGCCTCCAATTCTAGGTTGCTTTCTGCCATAAAGCACCCTGCATCCCACCTTTCATGGACCTCCTTGATTTGGTCTAAAAAAGGGTTTGGTTTCCTTCATTGACACCTCCCCCTGCATTTTGGAACCTCACTGGCTCATCGTAGAAAGTTTAGAAATAGCTTAATGACACCTCTCAGAGAAGAGGTCTGACTAATTTTACCACATTTGATGATAATTATTACCTAGCATCAGTAATGCACTGTTTTTCTGAGTTCAGGGAATTACATGCCTCTAGGTATCATAGGATTTAGATGTGGAAGGGACCAATGAGCATCTAGACCAACCCCTTCATTGTGCTTAATTGAGGTCTAGAGAGCCTGAGTTGCTTGTTCAACGTCACAAAGGTAGAAAGTGTCAGAGTTAGCATTCGAACCCAGGTCTTCTGAATACACTGCCCTTTTCACTATATCTCATTGATATAGATGACATTATAAACATAGTTGGATGGAACACTGGATAATTTTAATCAATCAAATGGCATTTATTCAGTTCCTACCACATGCTAGGCACTGTTCTAGGAAAGCAACCTTAGAATTATGTAGTCTAACTGCCTCATTATACAGATGAGGCCACCGAGGTACGAAGAAATGATGGAGCTTACCCTGGGTCAGACAGATATTAAGTAGCAGAGTTGCACCTGGGTCTTCTGACTTCAACTCTGTCACACATTCTATTGTACCATAGGGTTTTCATTCCCATTTTGTGTGTGTGTGTGTGTGTGTATCTTATTTTTAAAAAAAGAAACTGAGAACTTAAAAGAAAATGCATCTCTTTCATCTAAGTCTCAAACATGACATAGGATAGGGAGATTCAGGGATTCACTGGATAGAAGGGTCTGAAGTCACGAGCTTACTGCTTATGTCATGCAAAAAACATAGACACACTTATTTTGGACATTGCTTTGGACTTCCAGCATTAAGAGCAATTAGTTCTAGAAGGAAAAATGACTTGGAAACATTCCTATTCATGAAATCAACATGGGAAACAGCTCAAGAAACCCAAATCCACCTGAAATGCCACCAGGCTGTTTAGCATCACCACATCTATGGTTTATCAGTAAAGCTAGCCTCCATGTTAAAGCACTAAGTCTTTTCTGGCAAAACAGCTTTCCATGGCTATAATCCACCCTGTTGCAGTGAAAGTTACCATAAAATGTTTCTTTTCTTGTTCTGAACTTCTTATCAGCCCAATTTTTAAAAACAAGTTAAAAAAACTTGAGCATTTTCAAGCAGAAATAAAATGGATTTTTTTTTCTGAAGCATTTGAAAAATAGGCAAGCAATTTTAAATTTCTGGATGCTTCCTTTCAAGATTTGTCCCACTCTAGATGCATCTTTACTTGTAGTCAGGGGCAGTGTTTAACTTAGCCTTGATTGACCCTCCATTGCTTCAATTTACCCTCAATGGATACAAGCAAATAGACTTTTTTTCAACAAAAATATGGGGGGAGGTAGAGATTTTTTAATAAGGTTGATGAGAAATTCAATTAAAAAGGAATCATTTTGCATGACAGATTTCCTAGGGATAGAGATAAGCCCTATGAATTCAGTGGTCTTGAACTGTGATGTCAAGCTCACATAGAAATGAAGGCCACTAATCCATATATAAGGATCCCAGTGAGCTACACATTGACTTAATTTTATAATTACTTTGGTCTTCTGACTCTTACAATTCTTTCCATCATACCACTGTAGTATTTAGTATGGCAGAAGGAATTGTATGGGATCATTATTTTACTCCCTGTTCCACATTTCTGAAAATAACTGTTATATGCAGGTAAAAATGAATGCTGTCAATAATCACATTAGCATCTGACATCTCTGGCTTGAATTTGTACCTCTCAGTTACTGTTAACACCTTGGATGCTGATATGACATTAATTCACAGTTCTTGTTTTTTAATGGCTTATTGGGTTATTTAGGGTCCTAAGTTTAGCCAAGGTCTGCAATAGGAACTCCTCCCCTTTTGGGATATAATGACCCAGAGACATTTGCTAGACAGGTCTTGGCCTATCTTTATGATCCCTTAAGAGCTCAACCATCTAGTAAATAGTTTGGACTGATGAGGAGCAGGGACTAGTAAGAGTTCAGTCACCATTGTCTGAGGATATAGAAATATTCTCAAGCAGAAAAAAAAGGAGACATTTTTCTGAGACAAATGAAAAATAGACACATGAGTTTACATTTCTGGGCCCTTCCTCTCAAGATTCATCCCACTCTAAATGAATCTTCACCTGTAGTCAGGGGTATTGCTTAACTTAGCCATTGATTGGCTAAGTAAAGAATTCTATTATTGGTACCACCTGATACTGTGTGAAGTAGTAGGGGAAAATGCTGTAGTTGAGCAAGAAACTTCTGTTCAAATTCCAGTTCCAACATATCCTAGTTGTTTGTTTACCAACAAGTCACTAATTTCTCTGTCCCTCTATCCCTTCATCTATAAAATGGATCAATAGCTTTCTTCTCTAACCACCTCACAGGACTGGGAGTCAGCATGGCTCAATGACAAGAAACTGGATTTGAAATCAAAGAATGTGGTTTCTTTCCCTCATGGCCACTTACTACCTTTGTGACCTTGGGCAAATCACTTGACATTTTTGGAAAAAAATGAAGAGCTTGAACTAGGTAATTTCCAATGTTCCTTCCTGCTCCAAATTCTATGATTGTGAGGAAAGCACTTTGTAAACCTTAGATTTCATTGGAAAACAAGTTATTATTACTACTACTTTTTGTTATTATGAAGGAGGAAGACAGAGTTGCTGTGTTTATAGAGGTTATAGACATTAATCCAGAATACAGGATGAGACAGGATAAAAGACCAGAGAGAACAACAGAATAATAGAAAGGTCTCTCAATATACATACTATACACATCTAGATCCCAATTTGTGCACATAATGAATACCCTGAAGAGGTCACATGTATTTGAATTCCCACTATTCAATGTTATAATTATGTGAAATATGGTCATTGGTTCCAGCCCAATGGAAATATATAGTGTCAATTCAAACAATGTGGACCATTTCAAGGGATTCATTATTTACACTAATTGGGACCTAGATATAAATAGAGAGGAACAACCCCTTATTAACAGTCATGATAATAATGATGATAGTAATAATAATAATAATGCCTAGGCATTTACCTAAGGCACTCCTCATTGGTGATTCCTCTACATGTCACCTTCTTCCCAGAATCTTTCTTTCCCTCCAGGGGTCTTTCTCTGAAGAGAGGCTGAAACTATGAATATCTTTTCTAAAAGCCAGAAACCAGAAAAAGTCTCCATTAAATTCTCAACAACCCTGCCCATCATGAAGGGTAATTGTTCTCTCCATCAATAAGGAGAGTCTCATGTAGATGCCGGTGGTTTGAGCCCCTGTTTACAATGCCAACTGTGTAGCGCTTCATGATTTTTAAATAACTTTCCAAACTTTTTCTCATGTGAGCCTCACAATAACCCTGTTAGGTAGATAATTCAATCATTATCATCTCATTTTTAAGATGAGGAGACTGAGTCTCACAGAGGTTAAGTGACTTGCCCTAGGAAGTCTAGGAAATAAATGCTAAGCTCAGGATTCAAGCTCAGGTCATATTGACTCCAAATTCACCACTCTATCTACAGTGAGGTATTAGGTGAGTACAGGTTGGGGCAAATGACAAGATTTGAAGGTAAGGAACACAAAAACATATAACAATTTAACTTATAGGACCATGGTATTATTGAATATTAGATAAAACATTAAAGATCATTTAGTCCAAATGGGGATGGGGTTGAGAGATTTGTCCAAGATCAAACAGAAAGAAAAAAAAAGAGATTTGAATCCAAATTCTCTGCTTTTGGATCACCAGAACCATCTTGCTGTCCCATAGCAGCTAAGTAGAGGGCCTGAGGTAAAATGGAGTAGGTGAACAGGATGGTTAGACTAATGGTTGGATAGGATTAGAGCCCACAATCAGAGCTATAATTAGGAATTCTGGCACAGAGGGAAAATCTAGTTTTGGGGAAGGAACCAAAAAATATAAACTGTCCTGGGCCTGTACAGTTGTACCTGGGGAGGGAGTTGGTCTGCATCTCAGAGTGTAGTCCCCCAACAGAACAGCAGGTAGAAGGGAAACAGTGGTGGGGAAGGTTGTCCTTAGGAGAGGGATAGGACCTTTTGTGTTGGTTCCATGGAGCACAAAGGTAGTGGAATATATGAGCTCCCCCTCTCAAAAAGTTCCAGCCCCTTAAGAAGAAGTCATGATTTCCCTGCCCTAGTTATAGTTCTGCTCATTTCATCTAAGAGGCAACTAAGAACTGCCCAAAAGGAGAATAATGTGATTAAAATGATGCCTAAGGAACCCCTCAGGAATTTCACAGGGAGCAGTATAATGGATGCCAAATCCACATTGTATTATGTCTGCACAGTAGTACCCTGGTTATAAAGGGATCAGTTCAGCTTGGAAGTGCCAACAGTTTCTCTTCCATAGCCCCCAAAGGCATAGATATTAAGGAAGGCAGCTTGGTTTAAGGGAGACTTAGGAAAAACTGATTTCTAATTATGATTCTGTCCCTGACTAGTTCTGTGGCCTTGGACAAATCATGTCACCTCATTGGGTCTCAGTTTCCTTACCTATAAAGTTGGTGGTTGGACCAGATAATTGCAAAGTTTTCTTCCAGTTCTATCATCGTATACTCTGTTTACTAAGATCTCTTCAACTCTAACATTCCACAATTTGGTGATTTCTTAGGGATTTGGGGGTGGAGGAATCTGGGAACTTTAAACAGTGGTTGACATCGATTTCTTTATTTGCAAAGGGGCCATTAGGCTAAACTATCCAGACATGGGGTTTATTCCAGGCCCAGCCTCCTAAAAGGCAAGTTGTCATACTGCCAAGTCTCTGAAGCCATCAGCTGGCTGTGCTGTTGGCCCCAAAGCCTAAGCCTAGGACTCCCCCTGGGCCGACCAGGAAGTAGGCTGTGACTCACTGTCCTGCCATCCTGGCTCCCTGGGTTCTGACTCAGCAATATCTTGCAGAAGCCCCACAGGGCTGGAGGGGAAGTGGTCCATTTCCCATGCACCAGAATGAATTGCACAAAGGGCTGGGGGGAGGCAGGAGTCAGAGTGAGAGAGAAAAGGAAATTGAATGTTTGAGCTGGAGGCAAACAGAGAGCTGTTGAATGTCAAAAGCAGGCAGGCCATGCTTACAGAGCAGGCTAACCGCAAAAGAAAATTGGCATGGAGGCAGTAATCTATTACTTCTGGTATTTACCCATCCCTATCTGATTTAATTTAATGAGATACCTAATTAAAAGACAGTCTCAACCTGCTAATTTCCTTCTCTCTTTGGAACACAAGCCTGTGCCCCACATTTTGTTTTACGTTCCTGCTGATTCAGCAATGTCAGTGTTTGGGGGAACAGCCTCAACTTTTTTGGGGTCTACATGAGTTTTATTAGCTAAGCTTTTATTTTTACTGATATATTTAGTTTTTATATCACTTATGTATATTTCCCAATAGAGTCCTCCCAGGGAGCTATTCTTTATCCTGAAAAATAAATGAATAAATAAATAAATGCATAAATAAACAAATACATTTTCCTACTCATATTCCTCCATCCAAACAAAGAAAGGACACATAGACTCTCACGTCATTTTGAAGGGCTGTACCTGGTCACTATAATTTTATAACATTCAATTTAGATTGGTTTGTTTGTTATCCTTTATATTGGCATTGTTTTATAAGTATGTATGTTATTTTCTGGGTTATTCTTATTTCACTTTGCATCAGTTTATAGGCTTTCCATGCTTCCATTTATTAGACACATCATTTTTTTTTACTGAACATAAATGTTCCATTACACTCATTTACCTAATTTGTTTAGTTATTAATAACGAATTGGCAACTACTTTGTTTCTTATTCTTTACTACTATAAAAAGTGCTGCTACATATACTGCAGTACATATGGGACCTTTATTTCTGTCATTTACCTCTTTTGGGTTATATTCCTGTAGTGAAGGCTACAATCTCTCTCCATGCCTCAGGACTTGAGGATATGACTAAGCCAAATAGTGCTGTAAGAAATTCAAGACTGCTGAACAGCCCCTACTTACGGTTACATAAAACAGAGACACAAAGATAGGTAACCCATAATAAGGCATTGTACGTTAGAGACACAAAACCTGTTCAAGTTCCAAATTGGGCAACAGAACCATAACTACTTCCCTGATTGGCTAAATAAGATAAGGACTACTTTTGGTGACATGAAGAACCCTATAAACTAATCTTATAAAGGGACATAGCTCACTTTGTGGGCTTCTGTTGCTACTGAATTGGGTGCATCCCAGGAGAACTAAGGCCCTGGAGACTTGTTATCTAGTGAAGGACAGTTTTTTTTTTTAATTTCTTTTTTACTTTTGGTCATCTGCCCTATTGCCTCTATCTCACCTTGCACTTGCATCCAATGTTCAACTAACTGCCTGGGAACAAAGCTTAATGGTGGAACTCTGGATCAAAATGTACGGACATTTTAATTACTTTCTTAGCATAATCTCAAATTACTTTCCAGAATGTTTGGACCTGTTCATAGCTCTTGTTATGTTTGTCCTTCACTCTCAAAGAGGACCTTGACATCAGGGAGATGGTATGATTTGCAATTGACTTTGATTTGAGGGAGGGAGGGTTGTGCAAGGTCACCAGCCTCACTTTCTCCTCCAGATACATCTAGGTCCAGTGGGCAGATATTGATTAGAACCACTGGAGATGGCCCAGGATACACTGGGAGACCTGGCCCTTTTAAGCTAAGGTCTTGTCAGGTTCTCACTGAGACTATCCTGCTTGTTGTTTCTTAAAGTAGAATAGTACTGCATCACAATCATATATCATAACTTGTTCAGTCATTCCCCAATTGATGGACATCCCTTTAATTTCTAATTTTTTTTTGCCACCACAGAAAGAGTTGCTATAAATATTTTTATATGTATAGGTCCTTTTCCTTTAATTTTTTTTTTCTTTTTGATATACAGACCTAATAGCGGTTTTAAAGCCGTTTGGGCACAGTTCCAAATTACTTTCCAGAATGACTGAATCAATTTTGCAACTCCACCAACAATGAATAGTGCCTCAATGTTCCCCCATCACCTTCAACAGTAATCATTTTCTATCAGTTGCTCATCGGTAAGCTGAGCTAATATAATAAAAATGACAATTCTACCTAAATTAATTTACTTATTCCATGCCATACCAATCAAACTACCAAAATTATTTTATACAGCGAGAAAAAAATAACAGAATTCATCTGGAAGAACAAAAGGTCAAGAATATCAAGGGAATTAAGGAAAAGAAATGTAATGGAAGGTGGCTCATCTGTACCAGATCTAAAGCTGTATTATGAAGCAGCAGTCATCAAAACTATCGGTACTGGCTCAGAAACAGAGTGGTGGACCAGTGGAATAAGTTAGATACGCAGGACATAGTGGTTAATGACTACAGTAATCTACTGTTTGATAAACATAAAGACTCCAGCTTCTGGGATAAGAACTCGCAATTTGACAAAAATTTCTGGGAAAACTGGAAACTAGTATGGCAGAAAGTAGGCATAGACCAGCATCTTACACCATATATCAACATAAGGTCAAAATGGGTACATGATTTAGACATAAAGGGTGATACCATAAGCAAATTAGGAGAGCAAAGAATAGTTTATCTGTCAGATCTATGGAGAAGGGAAGAATTTATGACCAGACAAAAGAAAGAAAACATTATGAAATACAAAATGGATAATTTTGATTACATTAAATTAAAAAGGTTTTACACAAACAAAGCCAATGCAACCAAGATTAGAAGGGAAGCAGAAATCTTGGAAATAATTTTTACTGTCAGCATCTTTGATAAAGGCCTCATTTCTAAAATATATAGAGAATTGATTCAAATTTATAAGAATACAAGTCATTCCCCAATTGATAAATGGTCTAAGGATATGAACAAGCAGTTTTCAGATGAAGAAATTAAAGCTATCTATAGCCATGAAAAAAATGCTCTAAATCACCATTGATTAGAAAAATGCAAATTAAAGCAACCCTGAGGTACCGCCTCATATCTATCAGATTGGCTAACATGACAAAACAGTAAAATAATAAGTATTTGAGAAGATGGGGAAAATTGGAACACTAATGCATTGTTGGTGGAGTTGTGAACTGATCCAACCATTCTGGAGAGCAATTTGGAACTATGTTCACAGGGCTATAAAACCGTGCATCGCCTTTGATCCAGTAATACAACTACTAGGTCTGTATCCCAAAGAGATCATAAAAAAGGGAAAAGGACCCACATGTACAAAAATATTTATAGCAGCTCTCCATCAATTGGGGAATGGCTGAACAAATTATGGTATATGAATGTAATGGAATATTATTGTTCTATAAGAAATGATGAGCAAGTGGATTACTCCTCCAAACTACCTTCCCTTCTATCAGTACTCTTCCACTTAGCTTATATTCTTCTCCTCCTACTGTCCTGTAGGATAAGACAGATTTTTTTTCCTTTTTTTTTTTTTGGCTAGGCAATGGGGTTAAGTGACTTGCCCAGGGTCAGACAGCTAGTAAGTGTCAAGTGTCTGAGACTGGATTTGAAATTTAAGTCCTCCTGACTCCAGGGCCAGTGCTCTATCCACTGTGCCACCTAGCTGCTGTAAGATAGATTTCTATAACCAACCAAATATTTATGTTAGTTCTTTCTTTGAGACAATTTTGATGAGGGTAAGGTTCAAGTGCTTCCCCTCCACACCTCCCCCATCTTTCTTTTCACTGTAAAAGCTCTTTCACACCTCTTTTATGTAAGATAATTTACCCTATTCTACCTTTTCCCTTCTCCCAATACATTCTTCTTTCTCCCCTCTTAATTTTATTTTTTTAGATATCATTCCATCATATTCAACTTATACCCATGCCCTCTGCCTATGTATACTCCTTCTAACTGCCCTAATAATGATAAAGTTCTTAGGAATTACAAGAACTATCTTCTTGTGTAGGAAAGTAAACAGTTTAGCCTTATTGAATCTCATGATTTCTCTTTCCTGTTTACCTTTTTATGCCTCTCTTGAGTCTTGTATTTGAAAATCAAATTTTCTAGTTAGCTCTGTTCTTTTCATCAGGAGTGCTTAAAAGTTTCTATTTCATTGAATGTTGGTCTTTCCCCTCCCCCCTCTCCATCCAAAGTATTATACTCAGTTTTGCTGAGTAGATGATTTTTTTATTGTAATCCTAGCTTCTTTACCCTCTGGAATATCATATTCTAAGCCCTCAGATCTTTTAATGTAGAAGCTACTAAATCTGGTGTTATACTGACTTGGCTCCATATTATTTGAATTGTTTCTTTCTGGCCACTTGCAATATTTTCTCCTTGGTCTGGGAGCTCTGGAATTTGACTACCATCTTCCTAGGAGTTTCAATTTTGGGGTCTTTTTCAGGAAGTGATCAGTGGATTCTTTCTATTCCTATTTTACCCTCTGATTCTAGAATATCAGGACAATTTTCCTTGATAATTTCTTGAAAATTATGTCTTAGTTGTTTTTTTTTTTTTTGGATCATGGATTTCAGGTAGTCCAATAATTCTTAAATTATCTCTCCTCAATCTATTTTCCAGGTCAGTTGTTTTTACAATGAGAAATTTCACTTTTTGTTCTATTTTTTTTCATTCTTTTGATTGTGTTTTATCTTTTCTTGATGTCTTATAGAGTCATTAGCTTTTACTTGCCTAATTATAATTTTTAAGGAATTATTTTCTTCAGTTATTGTTTGGTAGCTTTTTTCCCATTTGGCCAATTCTGCTTTCTAAGGAGTTCTTCTATTTGTGTGCCTCTTTTACCATTTGGCCTATTCTGTTTTTAAGGTATTATTTTCTTCAATATTTTTTTGTGCCTCCTTTACCAAGTTGTTGACTCTTTCTTCATGATTTTCTTGTATCACTCTTCATATCTTTTCCTAATTTTTGCCTTTACTTCTCTTATTTGATTTTTCAAATTGTTTTGAGCTCTTTTAGGGATTCTTTTTGGGCCTAAAACCAATTCACTTTTTTCACTGAGGCTTTGGATGTAGCAGTTTTCACTTTGTGGTCTTTTTCTAAGTTTGTGTTTTGATCTTCCCTGTCACCATAGGAACTTTTTATGGTCAGGTTATTTTTGTTGTTGTTGTTTGCTCATTTTTCCAACCTATTTTTTGACTTTTAATTTGATGTTAAAGTTGGCCTCTGCTCCCAGAGTGGAGGGGGCACTGTCCCAAATTTCAGGATTTTTGTGCAGCAGTTTTCAGAGCTATTTCTGGGGATCTGTAAATGTTCAGTTCTTTCAAGGTGGTATTATCAAAAGAGATGTGTGTTTACTACTCTCCTGGTCTATACTCTAGTTTGTGAACAACCACAAATATTCTTTTCCACCCTGGAACTGTGACCATGGTCCCTTCTCCCCTATGGCCATCAACTCTACTGTGCTAATGCTCCTCCTTGCCCTGGGACTGTGCCTCAGGACTGCAACCTGAATCCAATTATGAGCAATGCAACAGAGTTCTGAACTTGGTGCCAGCAAAGGGACTCCTTTAATCTCCTGAGTAGTTGTTCAATCTCCTCACCATCTGTGGACTTTAAGCTCCAGAAGCCACTGTATTGATTCAGTTACCCCTAAGGTCTGGCTTGGCCAGTGTTGTCTGTGCTGCACTGTGTTCCACTCTCAACTTGGTGTGACAGACCTTTCCCTGCTAAGCAAGTTGTCTTGGGCTAGAAAATTGTTTCACCCCATCCTTTTGTGGGTTCTCCTACTCCAGAATTAATTTTGAGGTATTATTTAAAGTTGTTCGGAGGGGAATTTGGGAGATCTCAGGTGAGTTCCTTTTCTCCACTTTCTTGGCTCTGCCCTTTGCATTGGAGGTTTTCAGTGAAAGATTTGAAAGCATGGTGAGGAGCCAGAACAAATACAAGGAGACTGGGGTATCCCGCTCAAGGAACAGCAAATGAGTCAATAAGGCTGAATCACAGAATATGTAAAGGGAAGTAGATTATAATGGAAAAGCTGAGAAGAGGTGGGTTGTGAAGTGCTTTAAATGCCAAACAAAAGGACTTTATATTTTATCCAATATGTAATAGAGAGTCACTGGAGTTTATTGAGGGGAAGAGGGAGGAGGTAAAGGTTGGCAGCTGAGTAAGAAATTCGTGGAGAGAGGCTTGAAGGAAAGAGACCAATTAGAAGACTATTGCAATAACCAGGCAAGAAGCGTTAAGGGCCTGAACTAAGGTGGTGGCTGTGAGTGAAGAGAAGGGGCCATATGCAAGAGATATAGAGAGAGAATTGGCAAGATGTTGCAACTAATTGGATATGTGGAAATCAAATGAGATAATAGTTTGGAAATGCCCTGAAAACCTTAAAGGTTCTGACTGATGGTAAACTGAAGGTTGATGATTGATAATAGCTATTATTTATCAATATGAGCTGATTATTAGCTATTATTAACTCTAACTCAGGCAGAGGTACCTACAGAGAAAAGGACATTGAGATTAATACCAAAACCCAAATAAAAAAATAAGTTCAAATTTCAGCTAAATATGTAGAGTTAGAGAAGGGAGTTGAGGGTGAAATTGATATTTTGAACCCAGTGATTAGATTAGAAGTCATTAGAAGGGTGATGATGCCTTTGATTGTATTAGTAATAAAGAAGTTCAGAAAAGGGAAAGATTTAGGGAAAAAGAGAGAGTTCTGTTTTGAATATATTTTGTTTTAGATATAGGACATCCATTCTAAAATGTCCAATAGATAATTGGTGATGTAAGATTAGAATATAGGAGAGAGACTAGGCAGAGATAAATGGATATAGGGAACCATATTCCTAAAAATGATAATTGAACCCATGGGAACTGATGAGATCAAATGAGCAAATTGAGAAAGAAAAGAAGAGAGGGCCTAGGACAGAGCTTTGTGGGGTACCTACACATAGTGGTTATGATATGAATGAAAGTCCAGCAAAATAGATTAAATAAATTAATGTACCTGTCTTTCCACAACTCCTACAGTATTGGTTAATCTGATTTTTGTCATATTTGCTAATTTGCTGGGTATGAAGCAAAACCACAGATTTGTCTTGGTTTGCATTTCATATTGTTGTTAGTAGTTTGAAATTATTTGGTCATTTCCTTTGACCATTTACCTGTGTCATAAATGGCTTTTGGTCTTTTAGATTTGTTTTTGTTAATATCTGCATATTTTTATGATGAAACCACATCAAATTTTCTTTCCATTTTATGTTGCAAAGTTTTGGGTGGATTTTGATTGGCATCTCTAGAGTTCATCATAGGATTGTAGAATTTAGACCTGGAATGGGTATTAGAGCATATGCAGTCAAAGCTCCTTATTTTACAGAGAAAGAAACTGGGACACAGTGAGAAGGAGTGACTTAGACAATGTCATACAGGGAGCTAGAGTTTGAACTTTGGAGAGGGAGTGCTTTTGGTATTAATTCCAGTGTTATTTCCTCTATACCATACCTGTTCCTAAGTTAGAGTTGATAATAGCTGATAATCAAATAGCCCTTCAAGACATGCAGAGCATCTCCAAACTATCATCTCATTAGGTCTTCACAATAATTCTCTTAGGAATAGAGACTAGAACTCTGATTTCATTGGTATATGGAGCTCCCCTACAGAGGAAAAAAAAGCCCAACTCCTACCAATAGTTTCAAATCCTTTTGAATATAAGGACCCTTTTTTAAAGGTTATTTTTTTTCCTCAGAACTCCCACATTGTAGCAATTATATTACTTGTATTGACTAAGAAATTAAATTATGATCAAACACATTTAAATGAATTTTTATTAATCACATCTACATACATTTGAAAAATAATGTTATATGCGTATGGGAAATCCCTACAGACAGCATGCAGTATTGCTAGAGGTCATTGACTTGCTGTCAGGAACTTTTGGTGGCATTGTAGATGTACCTATTTTCATTGTCCCTGTGATTCTGGAACCACTGTTAAATATTCTCCTTCATTGTTTTGGAAAGAGGTGTATGCTAGTTTATGTAGTCATTTTTGGATTTAAAGATTCCCTGTAAAAACTCCTCCTTTCTTTACTTTCCATCACCAGTACACTCTGCCCATAGCTTACAGGTGGAGAGCTATTGCCCTACAACTTTTTCTTTTCAGAATAATACTTTCTCCACTTTTAATGTGAGAGCTATCCCTTCCCGTGTTCCCATTTTCCTATGTCTTGCAAACTCTTTAACTGACAAGAAGAAGCAGCATGCTAGTAAGGGATCTGGGGGACAATGAAAAGCATCTCACAGGAACAGAGAGTCAGGGCAACAAAATAGCATCGTTGAGGAGATGCAAATTCTGGAGAATCAATGGAGTGTTTCAGAAAGACCCCTAGATTGAAAGTCAGGAGATCTGGTCTATTCTGAGTTCTGGCCTTTGACAAATCTGCATGACCTTGGACAAGTCACTTCTTGTCTCTGGGCCTCGATTTCTTCTTTAAAAGAAAAGTGTTTGATAAGGTCCCTGCCTCTAAGAATATACATATCTATGTACTTTGTACAATTCTCTGGTTTACATTTCTATTTGGTTGTCTGTAAAATGAACTGAACCTGTCAATGGAGAGCTTTTAGCATCTGAACCAGGCCTGCTACACAATAAATCACAGAATCAAAGATTTGAAAGTTGGAAGGGACCTATGAGGCCATTTTTATACAAGGAAAAATCCTCCCTGTGACATACCTGAGCAATAGTCATCTAGCTTCTGCTTGAAGACCTACAAGGAGAGTATAATAAAATATGATATAATATGGAGCCTTGGAGGAAGAGTCTTTTGCCAAAGAATGGAGAAGGGAGAACTCTCTCCTTTCATTGTCTTAGAATGATCTTGTAGGGGAGTGAAGAATATGGCCCAGAACAGGGCAGGGCTAGGGAGGGACTTGTCCAAAATTTTCCTTTCCTTTTCTTTCCTTTTCTTTCCTTTCCTTTCCTTTTCTTTTCTTTTCTTTTCTTTTCTTTTCTTTTCTTTTCTTTTCT
>NW_020954641.1:4709601-4719266 GCF_900497805.2 Vombatus ursinus | reverse complement strand
TTCTTTTCTTTTCTTTTCTTTTCTTTTCTTTTCTTTTCTTTTCTTTTTTCTTTTCTTTTCTTCTTTTCTTTTTTCTTTTCTTTTCTTTCTTTTTTCTTTCTTTTTTCTTTCTTCCTTTTTTTTGTTTTGCTCAAAATGAGACATTCAGACTGTATTTCAGAAATATAGGCTACATCTGCCATCCTCAATAGCTTATCCAGGATCCTGTCCCAGAGCTTGTCATCAAGTATCCCTCCTTCCGGATGGAGTAAAGGGAAACAATCTTATACCAATCTTTGATATACCTAGGGGCTGGATCTGAAACATAGCTTCATCATTACTTCCTTTTGCAAATCTGACAAATATTATTTCTGGTCTTTGGAACATCACAAGCCATGACCAACCATGATCTACACTAGTGAATCCCATGAATCTCACATGATCAACATACTTTTTAATACTTCACTTTTCAAAGATCCGTGATTTCATCAGTGAAAAGCAATATTCCTTTATCAATGCAATTCACAACCTTTCCATGACTCAGAGAAGACAGCAATGTGGAGTTTTTATAAATAAAAGAAGATCAATCATCCTGCAGCTAACCTACAATGCTATCCCTCCAACAATTATCCCCCATTTTACGTACATATGTATACAATATATATGTATATACCATAATATAGATATCATACATGTATACACACATATGTGCAATATACTATACACTCTGTATGTATGTAAATGGATGCATACATGCCAATATATGTATATAATAGTACTACAATGTTTAACACATTTTTATCTATCCATCTATCTATCCATCCATCTGCTACTTAGACTGGCAGATCAGGTCTCCAGAGGTTGCCTACTACTTCTACCCTGAGGGGTTACTGGAGTATTTTCCCCACTGATTATCAGTTGATATCAATTAGTCAAGTAGACTTAATTAGTTTTAGAAAGATGTATTTACCAAGTAAGAACAGTTGGTACAACATATCTCCCCAAAAGGCCTGTGACATACTCTTCCATCAGCATATAAAGAATACAGGTGAAAAAAAGCTCAAGCTTAGAAAGTAATGTGGCAAAGTCCAACTCAGAGCTCTGGGTTGCCGAACATCCTTTTCTTCCTTACATAAGGGAATCACGGAGTCTCTCTTAGAGTATCTTGTTAGTTACTTTAAGGGCATGGGAATCCATAATTGATTGATTAATTCAATTGACCCTCTACCCTTATGCTTAAATATGTGAATATGTATACATATTTGTATATATACATACATATATGCATACATATATCTCTATCTATCTATCTATCTATCTATCTGTCTGTCTGTCTGTCTGTTTGTCTATCTACCCATCTGGTCATGGTATCCCCTGATAGAATGTAAGCTCCTTGAGTGTGGGGACTATTTCTAATCAACATTTATTAAGTGCCTATGATATGCCAAGCACTATACTAAGCACTGGGGATACAATTAATAAAAAGCAGTATTTCTTTTTTTGGCTTTTTAACATTAATGCCTAGCACAGTGCCAGGTACAGAGTAAATCCTTAATAAATGCATGTAGCTTGACTGATTAACCTGATTATAAATTTCTCTGAATTTAGCGAGGTATTTCCTCAGATGATAGACACACAGTTGGTCATTGGATTCAAACTCCAAGTTTTGGCAGCTTGGAAGGACTTGCCAGAGCTTGCACCCCAGCGGCATAGCCTTTGAGAACCCAAAGTCACCTCCAAGGCATGGTGAGACATCAAAGCGGGATGTTAAAGGAGTAAGGAAGACACAGAGAATGACGCAATGAGCTAATAAATGAAATGAAATAATGAAAAAGAATTTCTCAAGTGCGTGTTATGTGCCAAATATAGTGATAAGTACTGGTGATACAAATTCAAAAGATAATCCCTTCCCTTAAGAAGCTTACAGTCTAATAGGGAAAGACAGCACACAGGGGAGTGGTAGTCAAACAGAGTAGACTTTACTACACCTCTTTCCAAAACAAGGAAAGAGAAGATTTGATCAGGGTTCTAGAATCACAGGGACAGTGAAAGTAGGTATGTCTACAATGCCACCAAATGCTCCTGCCAGTGTCAACTCCCTCTGGAAATACTTACTGTATACTCTCTCCAATGGTCACCACCCATTAGCCAGTCTGGTCAATGATAAACATTCCATTCCCTTGACCTACCCTAGGTGACCTAAAGTACCTTAGCTGGCTATGAGGCCTAGTGAAAGTTCTGTTACAATCATGCTTTAGGTCAGTCCAGCTGTTCTCTGCATCCTTGGCACTGTGAAAGCCCCCTGAAGGATTTCTTTCATGCTTTGCATGGTGCTACCAGCATACCCCATATTGCTCTATTCTCTCAGCTCCTTGGAGCAACCAACTAAAGACAGTTTGGTGCAGAGCAACAACAACAAAAGGATAAGTAAGTCTACTTAATATTACTGTGGCTGAAATGAAATGCACAATTTAAACTATTTAACACTCCATCTTCTATCAGATTACTTAAATTTCACTCAATCTGAAGCAGAGCTTATATTAATCATTTTGGTTTTCTGTTCCCAAATAAGTCTGCTCTTTGTTTTTCATGAGCAGACAGGGTTATTTTATTTGGATTATTATTATTTTTTAAGGATCATAGAATTTAGAGACAAAGGGATCTTTGAGATCATCTAGTCATACCTCTTTATTTTACAGAACAGAAAACTAGGGTCCAGGGAAGTTGTAACTTGCCCAGTAGCACAGAGGTGGTAAGTGTTACAGATGAGTAGAAAACAAGTCCTCTGACTTCAGATCCAGGATTCTTGCCAAAGAGGTAAAGTGATTTTCTCAAGGTCACACAGGTGGTCATTAACAGACCTGAGGTTTAAACACAAGCCTTGGCCATGGAGTCCAGTCCTTGAAATAGCCCTAGGCATTTTCTGCCTGATTTCTATCCTTAGAGCATGCACAGCAATTTTCTGCCTGCTTCCAGTCCAAACACAGGTGGAGGCTTGGTGAGCTACTTCCTCCCATGAAATGACTAAGAAGTCAGTGCTGGGTGGTGATGGAAATTCTAGTTGGTTGTGGAGCAGCAAGGGCTGATGACTCATGCTTTGCTGAGGCAGAACTGTGTAGGTAAATAAGAGCAGTGGTGGGCTTCTTCTGCTCTCTTCCTCATTGGTGAGAAGTAAGACCAAACTGTTGTGGGCTGCTGGGGTTGGGGGAACAGCAGCAAGCTGTGTTCCTTGACCTGGCCATCGTGTGTCCATGAGCACATGGTGCCTTTGTTTCATTTGTGCTTGTTTTCCCTTGTTCTTAGGTGAATGAATATTCAGACGGGGGAGTGCTCAGTACATTAGGGGAGTTATGAGAGTCAGCAAAAGTGCCACTGGCAGCCAGAATGGGTAGCTGAGGTCACCAGAGTAGTGGCTCATGACAAAGAACCTGAAGACAGAGGTACTAGAAATGGCAAGACAGTCACCTGAGGAAAAGTAGAAAAGGATTAAACATTCCTTTTGTATACATACTCAATTCTGGCTCAGCAATTTGAGTCATCAATCCTACTGCTTCCTCAGCAAATCCAGAAGATTTTTCATTAACATGTAGCACCAGCCAAGCCTTGGTCACTCATGGTCAAAAGTAAGCCCATCAAGCCTCCACATGTGGTTGTACTGGAAACAAGAAGAGAATATCTGTGCATAGTCTAAGGACTGGCACCAGGCAAGGAAAATCTGCTTCCACTTCAAGGACTGGAACCCCTTGGCCAGTCCGTTAGAAATTACTTTAAAGATTAAAGATCATTTACTCTTACTCCCTACAGGTTAGCCTTTTTTATTTACATATACACTTGATATAAATACTTCTATTCATGTCGTGTTCTTTAGTCCTTACTGTACACCCTGGATGACTACTTGTTGGGAGTGCTATAGTAGGTATCGCGGGGGCTATCTCCAATTGTCCTGTTCTATATCTTGCCAATGAACTCAGATGGCTCTGGAGGAGAAAGTGAGGCTGGTGACCTTACACAGCCCTCCCTCACTTAAATTCAATTCACTTGCAAGTCTTGGCATCACCTTCTTGATGTCATGGTCCTCTTCAAGAATGAAGGACAGGGGGCAGCTAGGTGGGGAAGTGGATAGAGCACTGGCCCTGGAGTCAGGAGGACCTGAGTTCAAATCCAGCCTCAGATACATAACACTTACTAGCTATGTGACCCTGGGCAAGTCAATTAACCCCATTGCCTAGCCAAAAAAAAAAAAAATGAAGGACAAACAATGGTAGGTATTCCTGAATGACTATGGTATAGGTTGGACCAGATGGCCCTTCTCTGAGGTAGCCTTCAGACACTGAGATTGTGTGATTCTGTGACTGATGGGATGTAGGGGAGTAATATAGAGGAAGAATACAAAGATGAGATGATGATGTTGAGTCTGGGTGACTAGGAGGGTAGTAGGAAAGAAAAAATGGCTTCCTATCACCTCCAGGATTAAATATAAACTTCTTGGCATCTGAAGTTCTTCACAACCTGGCCCTGCCAGCGTTTCCAGCCTTGCACAATACTCTCCTCCATAATTCTCATAGGTGTGCATAGAAGGTGGGTTGGTTGTGCTGGCTCACCCTGGGAGAGCATTCCCATTGGTTCTTTATCTTCCCTCACATGTAAAGATCTGTCTTCCATCTCCATGCCTTTGGAATGGCTGTCTAACATGTCTGGAATGATATTCTTCCTCAACTCCACCTCCTGGAATCCCTAATTTCCTTCAAGAATTAATTCAACTGTCAGGTATCTTGTATGTACTTATTAAAAGCCTACTGTATATGTTAGACACTGTGCTAGATGCTGGTGAAACAAAGACAAAAGTAAAACATCTCATATCTTCAAGGAGCTTACACTCTAGTGAGAGGAGACAACACATATACGTACATGCATACACATATGTGTATATGTATGCATATATGTTATCTCTCCACATTTTAATGTAAGGTCCTTAAGGGTAAGGTCTATTTCTCTTTTGTTCTCCAGAATTTAGTACAGAAGCTGACACATAACAGGATCTTAATAGTGAAAGCTAGGTGGTGTAATAGAGTACCAGGCCTAGAGTTGGAATCAGGAAAACCTGACTTCAAATCCAGCCTCAGACACTTACCAGCTATGTGACCCTGACCAAATCACTTAACTTCTGTTTGCCTTAATTTCCTCATCTGTGAAATAATAACACCTATCTCCCATGATTGTTGTGGTATCAAATGAGATAATAATTGTTGTGCTTAACACAATATCTGGTATATAATAAGCTCTATTTAAGTGTTAAATAATAAACAAATAAATAACAATAAAAATTCTTGTTGATTGAAGTGAGAAAAAAAATAAATGATTTTCAGCATAGGATTACGAATTCAGTTTTCAATATATTGAATTTGATATAAGGAAAAAATTTCCTAATGAGCTAAGTTGTCCAAAATGGGATCCCTTGGGAGGCAGAGGGTTCCCTTTCACTTAAGGTTTTCAAGCCAAGGATGGATTACCATTTGGTATGTATGTTGCAGAGGTGATTTTTGCTGAACTCTAGATTGTACTGGATGGCTTCTGAAATCAATTAACTGACAAGCACTTAAGAGCCTACCACTGTAATAGATGCTGGCAATATAAAAACAAAAGTGAAACAGTTCCTACCTTCCAGGACCTTACAATCTAGTGAGGGGAGACAAGATGGACTTACCTTGCTCTATGGAAAATGGATAAGGTATTATTTTTGCTGGTAGGGAGAAGGTACTGGCAGCTACAGGGATCAGAAATAGCTTCTTAAAAGATGGTACTTGACCCTGTACTTTGTTCATTTTGATTTTGTTGTATTAAAATTACTCTGCTCTTAAAAAAAAGGTGATAAACTAGATATTTAGGGGAAAAAGACATATTTCACACATATACCCATTGTGTTGATCTTTCAGTTTGACTAAACTTACTTGTTATAAAGGAAGATTTCTCATTGGGATTGAAGAAATTGGTAGATAATGAGAGAGATGCAAAAAGCAAAAGAAGAAAAAGACAAGAAAGAAAAGAATGTTAATGAAACATTTAACAATACAGAAGGCTCAATAGGGGACACAGAAGTAGCACAATTTTGTTACTATCATATTAAATTTAAATATGCACTTATAAAACCAAACTGTAAGTAACTGAAGTTCATAGTTTCAGATGCTATCCTCTTTTCTGTTCTTATTTTTGCTTATTGCAATATTTAAATTAGTTGATGTTTATTAAGTCCATAATAAAAAAAAAGAAAACTTTGAAAAAGCAAAAAAGAAAGTGCTTGTGCTGAGCTTTGATGGAACCTAAGAGGTTCTAAGAATTCAAAGAAGTCAGAGTGAGGAGGGAGTGCATTCCTGACATGAGGGGCACAGCTTGAGCACAAGAACAGAGGAGAGAGGTTGGGAGTGTCCTGTGTGAGGATCTCTTCCCGTTTTAAAATTCTGTAGTTCTGTCAGTTCCATATTTCTGTGGGGCATCTGGGTGGTGCTGTCCTATGAGCAGTTGGAAAATGTTGGTCTGGAGCTTTGGGGTCAGGTTGTATTGAAAAGGAAATACAGATTTGTGAGCCAGTCACTCAGGAGTAGAAGTAATAGTTGAATCCATAAGATTAAATGACTTTGCCAAATGAAGAGAGTAGAGGGAAGAGAAAAAGATTGAAGACTTAGGGCTTGGAAAGGGTCTTTGTTAACAGGTGAGGACTTAGGCCTTGGGGTTGTTAGGTATCACAGTGGATAGAATGCTGGGCCTGGAGTCAGGAAAACTCATTTTCCTGAGTTCAAATCTGGCCTCAGACACTTACTAGCTGTGTTACCTTGGGCAAGTCAATTAACCCTGTTTGCCTCAGTTTCCTCATCTGTAAAATGAACTGAAGAAGGAAATGTCAAACCACTCCAGTGTCTTTGCCAAGAAAACCCCAAATGGGGTCACAAAGAGTCAGACACGACTGAACAACAACAACTTGGGCCTTTGAGAAGGTCTTCACTTACAGGTAAGAAAATAGAATAGCTAAAAAAGAAAATCAAGGAAGAATGTTTAAAGAAGAGGAATGAGAATGAGCCCAGTGTCCCAGAAGCCAAGGAAACACCTAGAATCCAGAAAGTAGAAGTCATTAAGTGACAGATACAACAGTCAGGTTGAGGATGATGATGACTGAGAAATACTATTGGATCAGGCAATTAACTTATCATAAAAGACCTTTTAAGTAATGCTTTCAGAAAATGATAGGTATTGGAGGCAGATTTCAAGGAGTTAAATGTTGAATTGGTGATGAGGAAGGAAGGCCATAAGAAAAACTTTCTGGGAATTGAAGTGATAAGCAAGAGAAAGATAGTATAGTAACTTGATGGGAGAATAGCTACAGAAAAAAAATTTTCTCTCTTACCCTATCTCCCCAATTATAGAATAGACTTAATCTTGCTTGTAGGCAGAAATAAAGGAGATAATGGAATGGAAAAGATTAAATATACATGACAGAGAGGGGAGGATTAATATAGAAAGATCTCAGAGCTCAGACTCAGAGGAGTGTGGGCATCATGGGGCAGTGGAAAAAGTTCTGGATTTAGAATCAGTGGACATGAGTTCAAATCTCAATGCTGCTACTTACTATGCATGTGACCTAGGCTAAGTCACTCCACCTTATGGTTTCAATTTCCTCAGCTGTAAAAGAAAGATATTGGACTGGGTGGGCTCTTAAGATCAGTTTCAGTTCTAAATCTCTTTAATCTGATGGAGGAGGGAGAGAAAAGATCAAGGTCAGAGTTGATGGGATTAGCCTTAGAAAGTAGGAAGGATGTCCTGCTGAAACAGAAGGGAAAACAAGAAGAAACGTTGGGTAAAGCTGAAGAAAAAAACAGACAAACAAGTAAGTCTAGAGGCATGAAGTAGTATAAGGAAACTCCATCTCCACGTTTTCAATAACCTAGAAGCCAAGGTCATTTTCTGAGAAGAATGAGTCTAGAGGTTAGGGGTTTGAGGAAAGTGGTAAAACTCTGAAATGGTTCCAAGAGGTTATACAACAGGCAATTGATAAAGTATGAGTAAAAGGACTGGTAAAGAGTAGTGAGGACCAAATCAATGGTAAATATAGAAAATATTTTGTAGATTCAATCAACTTTGTTTCTCATCTTTTACTGGCAATGCTTGGCAGGCCATGAAGAGGAGGAGAAACAGGTTATTAAGGAAGGAAGAGCAGAAAGTCAGGACGATGACAAATTCTAGAATGTTGGTGAGCATGGCATTGAGGTGTCATTCTAGATAGATCAATGGACTTGAAATCAGGAAGACCTGAGTTTAAACTTACCTCAGACCTTTACTAATTGAGTGACTCTGAGCAAATCATTTAGCCTCTGGGTAGGATGGCCTTCATGGCCCCTAGGGAATTTTCCAGCTCCAAATTTATGATCATGTGACCTATGAGCTGGGTTCCAGTTGGAAAAAAGAAGCAAAAGAAGCCAGTATTAGAGTAATGACTCCCATTTCAATGGTTCAAGGATCCATGACTTACTTCATCACTGTGAATTCATTTACTTTCTAGCTTTAGTAGACAGTCAACAAGAATTTATTAAGTGCCTGCCATGTGCCAAACACCATGCTAAGCACTGAGGATACAAAAAAAGGCAAAAAAGGTGCCTGCCCTCAAGGAGCTCACAATCTAATGGGAGAGACAGCATGTAAATAACTGGATACCTACAGTTTGTGTGTTGAGTAAATGGAAAGTAGTATTAGAGGACTCTGGTATCTTGGGAGACTAGGAAAGGCATCCTATAGCATTTGTGTTGAGTCTTGAGGGAAGCCAGGGAAACTAAAAGGCAGAGGTGAGTAGGGAAAATATTACAGGCCTGGAGGTCTTCTAGTTCAAAAACACAGAAATAGGAGATGGAGTATAACATGTAAGAAACAGCATACAGGCCTGTGTAGCAAGAATCCAGAGTGCTTGGAGAGGTTAACGTATGAGTAGGTTGGAAAGGTAGAAAGGTATCAGGTTGTGAAGAGTTTTGAAGTCCTTATTAATTGATGAGACTATATACATACACATGCACATGTATGTATATATGTGTGCACTGTGTTCACATGTACACACTTGTCTGTGTATACATATATGCAACACATGTATATATATATATATAAATACATGAAAGAGAGGAAGATTAATAAAGTACACAGGTACACTCACACACACACACACACACCCCTCAGGATCATCAGAGTTCACTAAATAACTGAATGCTGCTGCTTAGATATAGCCCTGGAATAAAATGAGACTGCCTGATGCAGGGGTTTGGGGACAGGAGCTCTCTACCTGAAGAGACATCGGAGAAAGATGGAGAACAGATCTGGAGGGATCCGGCTGTTCATAAGACAGCAAATACATCAGAAGAGCAAATGAGTGAGGAGACCCTCGGACTAGTTAAAGTTCAGAGCTACACCTCATCACTGCCCTGGGCAGAATTAGTGAAACCACGTTCTCTTCCTCCTTAAATATCACTAGGGGCACTTCCAGTCCTTTGCCCACCTTCAGAACATAATCTTTTACTATTATGAAATAGCTGGGCTTAGGTTGTAGTAGAATATAAGCTCTCTGAGGGCGGGGACTATTTTAGCTTTGACTTTGTATCCCCAGAGCGATGTGTGTGTGTGTGTGTGTGTGTGTGTGTGTGTGTGTGTGTGTGTGT
>NW_020954641.1:4706276-4709591 GCF_900497805.2 Vombatus ursinus | reverse complement strand
GGAGAGAGAGAGAGAGAGAGAGAGAGAGAGAGAGAGAAGGGACAGAGAGAGAAGGGACAGAGAGAGAGGGAGGAAAATGTCTTGGGGACATGCTACTTGGCATTTTTAGAAACTGGCATTTTTAGAAACTAATCTCCCCTGAAGCCATTGTGTTAAATCCATAAATTAGTTGAAATATTTAATTGAGATGAGAGAGCATTTCTAAAACATTGTAGCTGCTTCCAGAAAGCGAAGAAAAATCTCTTGGAGATTAAGTGAACAGTAGTGACTAAAACCTGGAAAATCTGGAGACATTTGGCAGCAGGTTCCCCCCAATTTCCCTTTCCCTCCCTCCACCACTGAGCTCATCCCAGGCAGCCTGACTTTGCTTCGACCTTTCACTATTTCCCCCTTTCCTGCTGTCTCATTTGTGTACAGTTTAAGAGGTAAGCCCTTTAGAGCAGGGCCCTTTGTCTTCTGTGTCTAATGCTTTTAAATAGTCATGTTTCCCTATAATACTTTAGAAACAAGAATAGAGAGAGTTGACAGAGCTTTTTTTTTTTCTTTCCTTTTCTTTTTAGGGGGTTTAGTACATGTGACAGGCATCAGGAGAACAGAAATTTTCCCTGAGACTAGTGGGAGGGGATCATTGACAGCACAGGATTGTTACAGATAGCCTAGGGCAGCAGCGACCATTACATGATAATAATGCTGTGTCCTATCTAACAGATGCAAAACCTTTGGAGACAAAACCCGCAAATTTTTCTCAGATCAGCTTCACTAGGTTCCTAGATTTCTCATTATGACAAAATGAGATACTAAAAAAGCAACTTAGTTGACATAGGGGCTTGGATTCTGAAGAATGGAATTCAAATGCTGACTCAGATGCCTATTAGCTATCTGTCCCTGGGCAAGTCACTTAACTTCCGTTTGCCTCAGTTTCCTCATCTGCAAAATGAGAATGGTTATAACAGCATCTACTTCTTCAGGTTGTTGTGAGAATGAAATCAGATAATATGATAATCAGATCATGATCAGATAATGTGAAGTGCTTTGCAAACTGTAAAAGCCCTATGTAAATTTCAGCTCTTAAGGTACACATCACCATGCATTTGAACACTCCAGTAGCTGAGAACAAAGGCTGAAGTTAGAGGTATAAGGCTCTGATGGTCTGCCACTAACTAGATAGGGAACCTGGGGTAAGTCTTTTCCCTTTTCTTGACCTCAGTTTTCTCATCTATGAAATGAAGGCTCTTGGAAAAAGCAGAACTGAACACTGTATTCTAATAACCAAATTTGGCTCCTAAGAGAGTGGATAAAATGGGCCTTGATCTCCTTTTAGTAGAAGTGAGGGACTATGGCTGTTAAATATTACATAGACTGTCAGATCTGATTGATTTGTAGGTTGATTATGTTGCACTGCTTTTTTCCTTTCTCCTTCTTTTTAAAATTCTTTGTTACCATAGACATATTTGGAAATGAAGGTAAGTTAAAAGCAAAAGATATCAGTAACAATGAGATTTTTAAAAGGAAGGAAAAGAAATGAAAGGTCTTGCCTGGATACTCTTGAGATCCCATTCTACTGAAACACTCTGTGAATCTAAAGGTAATTAAAACATCAGCCAACAGCTGGAGGAGGAGGTGGTTGGAGAGGGGCTAAGAGTGGCAAATTGAGGTATTTTGAGGGCTTCTGAAATCGTGCTATAAAGGTAGGACATGTTTTGCTTAGATGACTGTCCCTGGTTCGTTGTAAACCAATAGCAGAAGACTAATCATAAGACCACAGATGGTAGAATTTTAGAGCTAGAAGGTACCTTAGAATCCATCATCTTTTACAGATGAGGAATTGAGGCCCAGAGAGATGGGATTCTAACTCAGGTCCTCAAATTCTAAATCCAGTCCTCTTTTTGCTAGATCACAATGAATTTCTTAGAACCCTCTAATTCCAAGGTATCTTTGGCATGATAGAAAGCATCTAGATTTTCAAATCAGGGCATCTTGATTCAAAACCCAGATCACTTACTCATCTCACTTCTCTGGACCTCCATTTCCTCATCTGTGAAAGAGAGAGAACAACGCCTATGTGATGACTACTTTGTGGGGCTAGTGTGGCATTTGAACAAGATGGTAGATGTCAAACATTTTACAAACCTGAAAAGCTGCGCATAAATGTGAACAATGTCTATGAAGACCCTGCCAAAGCTATGTGGAGTGTCTTTACCTTAGCCGAAGTCACTTCACAAACACTGAATGAGGAGAGCCCCTGAGTTATGGGACGTGGGTGTGATTCCAGTCAATCACTAAATGTGTCCTGTCCTCGCCAAACTAGCTGGCTGACATTTCCCTCATCAGGTCAATTCCTCAGACAATGAACAGGAGGACAAAAACAGTCTAGAGAAAAAAAAATCCTCCAGCAAGAACAACTAACTAACCATCTATTGTTTCTCTCTCCTTATTAAAGGTCAAATAAGATTATTGCAACTAATTACAGGTGCCATGAGTTTGGCAAGATCTGTTGTTATCATAACAGAATCAGGCCTGGTTACTGACTTTGTAAGAAGCAGCCTGATACAAGGATTGACTCACCTGGGAATTTAAAAATTTCTTTTTACATGATTAAGCTTGGGAATTACAATTTATTGGATCAGACCAACCAAGTAATCCCGGTCAGAAATAGAAACTCTCTTTTATCAATTCTTTCCCTTTCCCTCTCTATGTAAAGTGCTTATTTCATGCAAGTCCATGCCAACTACACATAATATGAAGAATATGCACATATACACAGATACACATAATGTAGTTTGGGCATTTAATGAGGTAATTATACATGTTAACTGGTTTCCTCGAGAAATCAGAGATATGAAGTTTCCCACCATTCTTTTCCCCTCACAGCTCCATATTTTATAAAGCTCTTATTAATTTGCAAACCAGTTAATTACGATTCCCCCAGACTAAATAACTGTACAGTTGGAGATGTCCTAGATGAGTGGTTATGGCAGGGGAAAGCATTTTTTTTCTTTGCCTATTACACATATTGTTTTAGGTAATTAACATCCACTTTGTAGTGGCAACCCCGACGCCTCGCTGTCTGAACAGTGCCTTGGCTTGAGGCCCCTAAAGCAGCCCTGGTGCACTTCTGGCAAAATCATGTGATATTGTTATATAATTCCAAGGGATGAAAGCCATTGTGTAGATTCAGGTTGATTAAAAGGGGATTTAAATACAGATCTTTGTAGACATACATAGCTCTATACTCTCTCTCTCTCTCTCTCTTTCTCTCTCTCTCTCCCACACACACACACACACACACACACACACACACACACACACACACAC
>NW_020954641.1:4703098-4706266 GCF_900497805.2 Vombatus ursinus | reverse complement strand
CACACACACACACACACACACACACACACACACACACACACACACACTGGTATTTTTGCATGTATGTCTCTTCCCAGGTTCAACCTGACATGTTTTCAGAAAAGTACAAAAACTAAGCAGCAGATGAATTCTTGCAGTCTTTTTCCAGAGGGCAAAAATCAAAGCAATGGTGTGGGAGTTGCCAAGAGGGCCATTTTGGCTCTGTGTAAAGGAAAACTTCCTAATAGTTATTGCCATGCCAGAGTAGAAGGAACTAATTCAAGAGGCAGTGGGTTCCTCCTCACTGGAGTTTTCAGTGGCTACTTGTCAATGAAGGTATCATTGAAGGGTTTCCTACTCAGATATGGGCTGGACTAGATGGCCTTTGGGGTTTCTTCTAATCCTGAGATTCTGAGATTCCAAGTTGACCCCTTTTATCCTTGTCATCTTGTGTGGGTTTCAGTTTTGGGGAGGTCTAGACCAAAAGAAGAGGTGATGAACATGAACAGAATATGTTGAAGGAAATTCTTCTCTCTGCCCTGTCCTACTCTCTCCTTGAATTCACCTACATCTATGGAGAGTCTGGAGGACTCCATCTCTGGAGTGATTTCTCAAGCAGTCATTCCTTGCTTTCCCATCCTGTGGCCTGTGTGATCACCCTTCTCTGAACCAAGGGGAGACAGTGTGTATTGTCACAGTTCAATTAAAACCGATCCCAAAATACTTGGCAATTCTCAGCTTTCAGAGTAAATTCCTTAGCCTCAGAAGACATGGTTATGGAGCATTTAGAATCATTTGACCCATGTAACTCAAATTGCTCCCATTAACAAAAAGTCATGTATGGCATTGTGCAATCTAAAGTAGTATTTCTCAATAACCTTTTGCATTCATGTCTTCTTAGAGGCTTCGATAATTTATAATCCAGAAAGTTTTATTTCGTCGAAATTTAAACCTCCATAGTTTGAAGATATAAAGTTAGAGCTGGGGCAGGATGGGGATGGGGGAGCAGCTCAGAATGCAGATTATTAGAGCTGGATAGGGCTTTAAAAAGCATAGAGCTTGGAATGTCAGATTTGGATGGCACTTTCAAATATACAGCATAGAATGTCAGAACTGAAAGGGCCTTTAAAGATTACCTAGTCCACTCTCCACTTTTTACAGATGAAGAAATATACTGAGGTTTAGAGAAGGAAAAGTAACTTTTTTAAAGATAGTATAGCTGATTTAATGACAGAACAAGAGCTAACACCCAGGTGACCTGCATCCTTGCCCAGAATTCTTTCCAATATGCCATGTTTCCTCTTACTCTTCCTTCCTTTTCCTCACCATGGGAAAAGGACTTATGTTGCCAAATTTATATCCTTTCTGGAGTAAGATTTTTCTGTATTAGATATGCCCCCTTCTTCACATAAGTCCTTGTAGGTGGAATAGTGAAAGAGGACACTGACTATGGAGTCAAGGGAGCTTGGTTAAAATCCTGCCTCAGACATTTACTACCTGTGTGACCCTAGCAAGTCACTTGTGCTCTCTGACCCTCAGTTTCCTCACCTCTAAAATGAGAAGGTTGAACTAGATAGCCTTTAAGGTCCCTTCCAGCTCTGTGTTTAATGATTCCATGTTGCCTCATTGTGGCATTACCTTGATTCTGGGCTCTTGAATGGTATGCCAGTGTAGAGCAAGCCCTGGCAAGCCTGGCCACTGAGTCTGGAGTACATGCTCAATGTGTTTTTGTCCAAGGACCAGACTAGGTAAGAAAGAAAGTTAGTAGATGTGCAGTTAGGAGTGATTTCCCTTCCCTTTATTTCCCTGTCCTTTCCTTCCCTTCCCTTCCCTGTCCTTTCCTTCCCTTTCCTTCCCTGTCCTTTCCTTCCCTTTCCTTCCTTTTCCTTTCCTTTCCTTTCCTTTCCTTTCCTTTCCTTTCCTTTCCTTTCTCTTGTCTTTTTTCTTTTCTTTTCTTTTTCTTTCCTTTCCTTTCACCACTTTCATGCATACAGTCTACTTAGGGAAGGAATAGCTACCATTAGCATCACCAGAGGGAGAACCCATTTCAAAAAACTTATGGAACCTTGAAGAGCTGAAGTTAGATTTGTCCAGTAATGCCATTCATTGCTTCTAACTCCCCCTGAGCCATCATTAGATCTTGGAAGATTTTACCAACACTTTGCTACCTGGAAGACTGAATAATGGTCACAGCTTTTCAAATAGAAGGGAGTCTCCTCACTTTGGAGCACTTAGTACAACATGCTAATCTCAATCCATTATCTGAAAGATGTAAACTGATAAGGTTTCTTCTCAAACTAGTAACTGGGGCCGTAAATCAGTCCCATAAATTAAGCCAGCACATAAGTCACAACAGGGCAATGCAAACAAGAGGGAAACTGAGAGAAGGAAGGACATACATCATGTATTGAAACAGGGAAAGGCCACACCCCAAAGAAAAGTGGTTTTGTATTTGTTGGAATAATTTATTATTTACCTTTTTGGCTGGTTCACAGTTGCCAGTATAAAATACAATTTAATGATCATGCCATCCAGTGTTTTCCCAGTGAGGGTTATGCCAAGTAAGCAAAGGAGTCTGTGAACAGGCTGAACAGGGATGATGACCCTGTACGCATCTGAGGCCTGTGGTGAGAAAGTCTTTGGTGAATTCTGGATGCCTGGTGACACTTTCACACCCGTAATCATTTTCTTGATGGTCATTTAGTCCCATCTCCACATTCTATAGATAAAAGAATGAGACTGAGGGATAGGAAATTACTTATCCAAGGTCATGCTGCTAATAAACCATGATTAAATTCAAATGCAATCTAACAAACATTTATGAGTCCCAATGTAAAGCCACCACACTCAGCACTGGGCATATAAACAACAAGCATTTATTAAGTGCCTACTGTGTGCTATGTGATGTTCCAGGAGAACTAGCACCAGGTGTGAGGGCTTGCCAAGACCTTTTTGGGTACCTTCGGTGCCCACCTGTCACCTCTGGCTTTGAAATGGGTTCTCCTTCTGGTGATGCTAATGGTAGCTATTACTTCCCTAAGTAGACTGTATGCATGGAAGTTGTGAAAGGAAAGGAAAGAAAAAGAAAAGAAAAAAGGCAAGGGAAAGGAAAGGAAAGGAAAGGAAAGGAAAGGAAAGGAAAGGAAAGGAAAGGAAAGGAAAGGAAAGGAAAGGAAAGGAAAGGAAAGG
>NW_020954641.1:4681784-4702998 GCF_900497805.2 Vombatus ursinus | reverse complement strand
AAGGAAAGGAAAGGAAAGGAAAGGAAAGGAAAGGAAAGGAAAGGAAAGGAAAGGAAAGGAAAGGAAAGGAAAGGAAAGGAAAGGAAAGGAAAGGAAAGGAAAGGAAAGGAAAGGAAAGGAAAGGAAAGGAAAGGAAAGGAAAGGAAAGGAAAGGAAAGGAAAGGAAAGGAAAGGAAAGGAAAGGAAAGGAAAGGAAAGGATTTGTACAGAAGCCACACCCTGATAAGCTATCTCTGCAGATGGGCTAAGCTAGATTGAGGGCAACCAACAGGCCTCACATCCATAGGTCAGTATTGGGATGTCTACCTCAAGCATGTGAAGATATCCCTCAGAGGAAAGGATGGATGAGAACAATTTGTTCCAGTGGCCATGCACGTGACTGAAACAGGCATTGTAGAGTGCTTAGAGCTTGGTCAGATGTCAAAGATGCCAAGGTCATCCATAGCATACTGGGCCATCACAAGTCCTCTTGACTTTTGTCCTACCACTGGACTTTGATGACTCTGGAAGAGAGCATGAGGCCGACAAATTTGTGCAATTCTGCCTCACTTAAATCCAATTCGCACATGAATCAAGACAATACCCCATGATATCATTGGTTCTCTTTGAAAATGGAGGACAAACAACAACAACAGCAACTATGTGCATATATTTTGCTAGGCACTTGAGAGATAAAGACCAAAAAAAGACAGTCCTATTGAGAAGCAATGGGAAACAACATACAAATAAAATTATTATTATTATTGTTATTATTATTAGTGGTGGTGGTGTTATTATTATAAAAAAATACAAAATATGTACCAAATAATGTTAAAGTCAGTGAGGGTATTGGCAACTGGAGTGGGTAAAGGGTCCATGTTAGGCCTCGTGTAAGAAGCTCTATTTGAACTCAGTTCTGAAGTAAAAGAATATGTGAGGGGCATGGAAAATAGCCTACGCAAGAGAGACAGAGAGAGAGAGAGAGTGAGAGAGAGAGAGAGAGAGAGACAGAGACAGAGACAGAGAGAGAGAGAGAGAGAAAGCCCCTGTTCTTCCCAAACAGTCCCTCCTTTCTACTGGGAAATATAAAGTGTGTACAGATGAATAAATATGAGGTAATTTGAGGAGAGACAAAGTGCTAGGTTGGGGGGATTAAGAAAAGTTTCAGTGGGAGAAGGCACCTGAATTAAGCCCTGAGGCAAGAAGTAGGGATGAGGAGGAGACACCTCCCAGGCAAGAGAAAAAGCCTGTCCTAGGACCGGAGATGAGAGATGGAGGGTCCTGCCAGCTGGGCTGAAACATTAAGTTCATAAAGGGGAGTGATATGGAATAAGTCCAGAAAGGAAGTCTGGGACCAAACCATGAAGGTCTTAAACACTAGGGTAAGAAGTTTTATTTTATCGTCAAGGTCCAGGACATTGTCAGGCTTACTCAGTAGAAAGATTTTGCTTTATTTTTTTTTTTCAGTTAAATGGAAGACCGATTGGAGATAAGACAAAATGGAAGCAGCTAGGCTTACGAAGCTACTACAACATTGCAGGATGAACAGAAGAGCTGAGATTAGAACATAGGCCTAGAATCCAGAGTCACAGAATCTCAGTTGTGGAAAGAATCTCCAAACACAGTGAAAGTGTTCTGAGCACGTGGTGGGCTCAATGATGATGTATTCTACTTGAAAGTGAACACCATAAAAGATTATTTTAACTAAAAATCGAGTTCACTTCTGCCTTTTGGGTCCCTGGAAGCATCTTTTAATGCCCTGAGAGAAAACTGGAGCAATTAATACTCCATCATTCTAGAAATATGTCTGATTAGCACATATAAAATAAGTAGGGGAAAAAAAAGACATAGGAAAACAAGAGAAGATATTGAAGATCAAGTATTGGCTCCACTGTTTGAACAGTTACAATCCAAACCTTATTCCCACTAAGAAAACAGAACAGAGAAGTAAATAAACATAATAGTAGGTAATATTCCATAATAACTAATATTATTACTACTAATAATAACTGTCATTAATATAATACTTTAGAGTTTGCAAAGTGCTTTATATAAATTTTCTCTATGGAGCCTCACAGCAACCCTCTGAAGTAAGCATATGGGGGTAACTAATCCCCATTTTACAGATGAGGAAATTGAGACTCAGAACTGTGAGTGCTCATGGTCAAATAGCTACCAAGAAGGAGAGGTAGAATTTGAATGCAGGTCTTCCTGATACCATAATTCTAGCCACCATGCCAGACTGCCTCTAAACTCCTGTCTAGTTTCAAAAAGTTAAAATATTGATGCCTCTAATTTTCTAGGACTACACCTCAAACAAAAGAGTAGTTGGAGATGTCAGAGAGATGTCTCTGAGCACTTCCTTGAATGAAGCCTATTCCATAGACAACATCACCTCTCAGAATGTTGTAAAAGCACCAAATTTAAAAAAGCAGCCCTTTTTCAAGGGGAGGGGGTAGTTTTATAGATGGATTTCCTCCCAATTTTTTCCTTGCTTTCTTTTGTTTATTCTGTTAGATTTTTTTCCTTCTTCTCTGGAAAATGAGAATTCCTAAGTATGGAGCAGAGAATACAGACACATCTCTCTCCCTCCCACATTCTTTCTGGAGTAGAACTCCTGTATTGGAAAAACTGATTTTCCATGAGCCTGAGAGCTAAACTATGCTCACTCTGGTCGAGGCTGGGACCTCTTGGAGACCAGTTCATGATGACTGGGCAAGATTTGTCATAGAATTGCTTTGCCATCAGTCTGCCACAACCTAAGAATACGCCTTCTCGTGGGCTCGTGGCCCAAGTGCAAGTTTACATAGCTATGTTTCACTGGCAGGTGACTTTGGATCTTCCACTAGCCATGTGACCATGAGGCAAGGATGTGCTGGTAAATGTTTAACAAGCAGCTCTCCAGATAAAAAAATGTACACATGACACATTTGAAAGTTTAATCTGTTATTAATATTTTCTTAATCATTTTCACCAAGTTAGACAATCAACAAAACAAGCCCTGATTTGTGAGATTAAATTTAATAATGAGTTCTAGCAATCCAGTACAAGCCTGGTCCAGCACACTAGGGCCTTGAGATAATATGCTATACTAGATTTAGAATAAGAGGACCCAGATTCAAATTCTATTGCTGCTACTTAGTAACGGTGGAACTTTGTTTCAGTCCCTTTATCTCTTGTGGCCTCAGTTCCCTTTATTGCAAAATGAGGGGTGCAGATGAGATGATCTCTGAGGTTCTTAGAGGTTTATATCTATGATCCCCTCTGAAACTTCCATCCAGAAAATGAGGAGAAGTTAGATTACATAGTAACATAAATGTTATATATTTTGTATGATACATGCACACATACACAAATATATGAGAGGCAGCATGAAGTAAGGGGTAAACAGCTATACTTAGAGTCAGGAGGAAATGTATTCAAGTCTTGCCCCTTACTCATATTGGTTGTGTGATACTTAATATCTCAGCTCCCCAGGCAAGTCTCAAAGACTGTAAGTTGTAGAGAAGTTGCTTATCTTCATGGGTAGAACTGCATATGGACATGAATGTGTGTGTGTATATATATGTACACACACATATATACATACAAATATGTGTATATATACATATATATATATATATATGCATATACACAGACGTGGTACAGTGAATAGACCTCCAGGCCTGGAGTCAGGAAGAATCTTCTTCCTGAGTTCAAATCTGGCCTCTGACACTTACTAGCTGTGTGACCCTGAGCAAGTCACTTAACCCTGTTTGCCTCAGTTTCCTTATCTGTAAAATGAGCTAGAGAAGGAAATGGCAAAGCATTCCAGGATCTTTGACAAGAGATGGAGTCATGAAGAGTTGGATATGACTGAAACAACTGAACAACAATAAAGACGATAATATACATGTGTATATGGATATATGGATATATATAATATATATGTATGTATGTATGTAATTTTTTTGGACTAGATATGTGATTTCATTGGTGTAGAGAGCTCCCAGTGAAGGACTTCCTCTACCCATGAAGATAAACTAGCTAGCTAGGTACACGCATATATATAGTGTAATGTGTGTATGAGTCATATATACACTTTCCTCTCATCAGTTCTAGAAGGTAGGCAGTGCACAGATGTGGAAACTGAGGCTTAGGTAATTGAAATGACTTGCCCTGGATTACAGTAAGAGCCAGAGCTAAGACCTAAACCCAGGTTTCTTAATTAGCCTTCTTTCCATGATCCTATGCTTAGATATCTCTAAAGCCACTTCTACTCTAGAAGTCTATGATTCAGCTACAAGATAATTTCTTTTTCCTTCCTAATATCCACAGTAACAGAGAACAACCCTCACTGCCTTCTCCACGAGCCCAGCATGGGCACACTACAGAAGACAATTGGACACAAGGGGGTGCTATGCTACAACCGGATTGCCCTAGGGGGTCTTTCCAGAAAGTTGAAATCTCTGCTGGCAATAAAGTCAGGTCATGTTGAGGAATAAAGCAGAAGAATTTTCTTTAAGCTACTTTTGGAATTAAAAGGTCATCCCACTGATTCCAATATATCAATCTCATTTTTGCCACCTTCCAGAAAACAGCAAATTTTATGAAACAAAAAACAACACTAAGCCACCCAAGACATCTACTGATAGTCATACACTTTTACAGGTTTCCATTAAGATGTGACAACCCAGAATGTGGTAATTAGGTGTTTAATAAATATCTGTTGACCTGATAAAATTTGATATCATACTGTATATCAGTGAAAGAGTGGCATGTTATAGGAGAAAGAGTTCTGGATTTGGGGCCAAGAAGACTGGGTTTGAATTCCAGGTCACTCTAAGACATTAAGCAAACCACCTACCCTCTTCTCTATCTGATTTCCTTCATCTGTAAAAGGAAGGAGTTAGAACAAATGATTTTTCAAGTAACTTTCAACTGCATATTTATACTCTATGATTCCATGATTCAAAAATCAAGGGGTAGAATTAAAGATTAGCTAGTATTAATCTGAGAAACCTTTTTAAAGCACCTAATATGTACAGAGCACTTTTCTTAGAGCTGGGGGATCCTCAAAGATTATATAAAATTTGATACCTGACCTCATGAACTTCCATGCTAGTAGAGGACAAGTACATATGCAGAGGTAGCTATAATGAAAAAGAATGCCTAATGGATCTATAGGATATATGTGTGTGTGTTTATGTATATATACATATAGTGTATATATATATAGTGCATATATATGTATATGTACGTATATGTGTGTATACATACACATGTAAGTACACGTGTGTATATATATGTATATGTGTGTATGTGCGTGTGTATATATAAATTCTGAGCAAGGAGGATCACTGACTGGGGAAGTGAAGGAAAAACTTCCTATAGGAATAAGGAGAGACCAATTAGGAGGCAATTGCAATAATCCATACAAAAGGTAATGGGAGTCTGAACTAGGATGGTGACTGTGTGAATGGAGAGAAGGAGATGGATATGAGATATTATGGAAATAAAAACAATAAGATTTGTGGACTTATTGAATATATGGGGAGAGTGAAAATTAGAAGTCAAGAATGGCATCAATATTGAGAATCTGGGAAATTTTAAGGATAATATCCACTTCTCCCTCCAAAAAATATAGGGAAATTTAGAAGAGAAGCAGATTTAGGAGGGAAAATAATAAGCTCTGTTTGGTATTTGTTGAATTTGAAATGTCCATGTGATATCCAGTTCAAAGTGTCCTAGATCATGCCAATATTAAAGTAGTAGAAACAGAAGTCATCATGACCAGTTCAAGAATTAAGAACATATACTGAAGCATCTTTTCATCAGTTCAATGTCTGAGAATACCTTTTCACTGCAAAATGCTGCATATTTTACAAAGTCTTTTCCTATACTTTATCTCATTTGATCCTGAGACTACTCTTATGAGGTTGAATGGACAGATATTATTGTATCTTTTTTTTTTTTTTTTTGCAGGAGCTAAAGTGGCTGGTTTAGTGAAAAGAGGACAAGACTTGAGGTTAGAAGAACTGAGATCAAATCTCAGCTATTCTGCTTAATATTTATATGGTCAAATCATTGAAACTTTCTGTGCCTGTTTATTTATCTAAAAGATAAAGTACTTGGAAGGTTGTGTGGTACAATACAAAGACCATGTACTCTGTTCAAATCCTACCCCTGGTACTTACTGCCTGTGTAATCTTATGCTAATCACTTGGCCTACCCGGCCTCATTTCCCCCATTTATAAAATTTGAGGGTTAGGCTAAATCAACTTCAGGGACTTTTCCGGCTTTGGCTCTGTGATCCATGGTTAGATGATCTCCAGAATCCTTTCCCATTGGAGGCTTCTATGCTACCAGGTCAGAAAATTGAGGCACAAGGAGGTTGGTATATACCCAAGGTTATGTAGGGAATTCAATTATAACTTGACCTGCAACAAAGAGAATGTAATAGCAGGTCCAATATAATACAGTGTCTTCAGGACTTATTTTCCTGATTGGGAAAGTGATAATAATAAAATGACTTTTCTACTGCATTATATTCCCTCTCAGATTACAAAGGGCACAGTATTATAGCTATGGGTCTGCAAAGTGTCTTAGAAATCAAAATGTTTGAATATTTCTAGTTCATTGTGTTAGTTATGCCTTGTCCCGAAATGTTAACAAAATGTAATTTTTTGGATTGTCAAGCTGTAGACATAAAATTTCTAGGCAATATTGAACCTGTATAGCATATAGGACTTGAGATGGTTCTGTGAAGCAAAAGTACAGGACCTAACCACCTCTATGACCACCAGTTTAAAAATAGGTTTTATTGTCGTTGTTTTATTGTTATTTAGTCATGTCCAACTCTTTGTGACCACTTTAGGGGTTTTCTTGGCAAAGATATTGGAGTGGTTTGTCATTTCCTTCTTCAGCTCATTTTACAGATGAGGAAATTGAGTCAAACAGGGTTAAGTGACTTGCTCAGGGTCACACAGTTCAAATCCAGGCAGGATTTGAACTCAGGAAGATGAGTCTTCCTGACTCCATACCCAACACTCTATCCATTGTGTCACCTAGCTGCCCTCTCCTCATCAAGTCATACAGTTATAAATCATTGCATACCACCATCAACATCACAGGTGACCCAGAGATCAATGGTGGCAATGGTGGACATGAGTAAGTTGCAGTAAACTGCCAACTTATGGGAGAAAAATGTTATTAAAAGATTCTTCTAGGAGGCAACATGATTTGGAGGGATAAAGTATTGGCTCTGGAGTCAGAAGATCTGGGTTCAAATACCACATCTGATATTTACTACCTGAATGACAGTCATTCCACTGCAACTCACTCCACCCCCATTGGTCTCACTCTCCTCATCTGTAAAATAAAAGGGTTGGTTATATGGTCTTTGAGATCCCCGCCAGCTCTCAGCGTGGAATGCTGTGATCCCATGTATGGCCAAAGAAATAGAGGGGCCTAATATGTAGCAGAAGTAAAGGCTAAGAGATGGGTAGCCAAAGTGGTGAAGTGGTGCACACAGCATGTGGAAAGAGCTAGAAGATGGTGTGTGGCCCATTGAGTAGATCCTCTGTGAAGGACTCCTAGTAGGCCACAGACAGAGTAGAATTGTACAGAATAGATGGATAGGTGGAGTGAATACCTGCCCCCATGAAACTGTAGCTAAATTAAACATGCCATTGAAGTCTATTTCTCATTTTTATTTTACTGTTATTCTGATGAATAATTCATAATATTCACCCCATGGAGACCAGAGTATCAGAATTGCCTGTACTTCTACCACTTTGCAAAAGGAGTGAATTTATTATGTTTTGCTAAGTTATTTGACTTATTTTTCAAGCTCAAGTGTTATCTTTAAGATGTAGACTGATTTTTTTTAGTGGAAGATAAGGGCAGTTTTTAACGGAAAACTCTAAAACACTAAAATTATATAGGACATATCCTGGCTGTTCCATCCCTTATGGAATTTATTTCCTGCTCTCCACTTCTTAGAACTCCCAGATGCCTTCAAAGCTTAGCACAAGCCCTACTTTCTAAAGGAAACCTTTCCTGATCCTCCCAGCTACTAGTGCCTGAGACAGTTAAGTTTTGAAGTCATTATTCAATCATTTACTCAAAGCCACATAGCGAGTTAATAGTGGAGACAGGTCTGGAAAGTCCATTTCCTTACTGATGGACTTCCACTGTCCCATCTTCATTCTGTGACTCAGATGTTCTGTCCCTGGCATATGATCAGCGAATGCTGTCTTTTGGCCATCTAGTTTATTTTGTCTGGAAAACAATTTCCTTTCCCTCTATAAAGAGCCACTTTTAATTTCAGTTTAAAGGAGTTAATATGGTACAGTGGGAAAAGAGAGCTGGAGTTGGATTTTGGAAACCTGGATTTGAATTACCATTTTGCCACATATTTATTGTGTGACCATGGGCAGATCCCTTAAACTTTCCTTATCTATAAAATGGGTATAATAATACATGGCCTACTTATCTATGAAAGCTATTGGGAGAATCAAATAAGAAAATGAATGTGAAAGTGCTTTGCAAAGTATCAATGAAACAGCAAAAACTTATTAAGCACCTACTGTGTACCAGGAAATGTTCTAGGGGCTGGGATACAAAAACAAAAAAATGACATAGTCCTTAGTGCAAGGGGTTTACATCCTAGTGGGGGACACAATATATGTACATTTAAAAGCACATACATACAAAATAAATGAAGGTTGTTATATACCTTGGGCAAGACACTTAATAACTTTCACTCCCATAGTCCTTTAAAGTTTATAAAGGTCTTTCCTCATGACTTCCCTGGGATATAGATAGTATTTATTATTCTTATCTTATAAATGAGGAAACTGAGGCTCAGAGAGGGTAGGTTTTTTGGACCCTCTCCCATACCTAGTAGATTTTAGAGCCAGTATTCAAACCCTGACCTCTCCATTCCAAGTACAGAGCACTTTCTACTGCACCATACTGTGCCATGTTTTCTCTATTTGAGCCTCAGTTTTTTCATATGGGAAGATTTAGACTAAGGTGGTCCCTAAAGGGTTTCTTTCAGCTCTGAAACTCTCAGATTCTTGCTCCCAGACTTTGTGCTAATTAGTACTTTAGATCTCTCTGAGTTGATTAGTCCATATATGTAATCAGGCTCTCATCCTGACTGTCAAGTATAAGTCAAAACATAGTTAAAATTTAGTTAACTTATCTATTTAATAATAAAACAATAATAACACAATTAATAGCAATACTGTGCACCTTTATGATGCCTTTCATCTGAGTATCAAAGTACTTGACAGGAGAGTATCATTATACTGATTTTACAGATGAGGAAACTCATACACAAAGGGTTTAACTAACTCACTTGCCTAAGGTCAGGCAGTGAGTCAGCTGTGGAGCTGGGAATAAGATGCCAATTCCTGGCCTCTCTTTCTGTGCTTTCCTTGCACTTTTGTGGTATCTTTCATCTAAGCCTCTTAAATTAATCTACCAACAATTATTCCCATTCATCAGTAGCCAAGAAGGTCCCTGCAGCCATGTCTGCACAGTTGAAGAACTCATAGAAAACAAGAAATATGACCCTTCCACTGGGCTACTGTAATGATTCATGGGGGATTGGAACATTCAAATATGTTGGTTGTGTCTAACTCCACCTGACTAAATGGGCCATGACTATATAGGGTCTTACAAAAGTCTTAGTGCAGTTTTAAGCTACTAAAAGTTAAAATTGTTTTAAGACTTTTGACATCAAATACCAAGAGTGACTACTTAGAAAATGGTAAAGTCACTAGGACTGGTTAGTGGTGTTGTGCAAAAGTACAGTGGATAGAATAGAATCAGTATTACCTGGGTTGAAATCCCACCTCTGACACATACTAAGGTGTATCACCATGGGCACTTAACCTCTCAGTAATACAGACAACTCTCAGACTCTTTGGTATAAAATAGTTACTAATCAACATTGGCAGAGGGGTCTTCCATACCAAGATACCACCTCCTCTGCCCTCTAATGAAATCACCAGATTCAGATATATGCAAAAATTGGAATAATGTCTGTACTACCTACCTCGCAGGGTGATTGGTTGTGAGGCAAAAGTTTTAGAAACCTCAAAGCCTCGTAGAGATGTAAGCTATATTATTATTAGCCTCCTGTTGACTGAAAAGTGAGTTGTCAGAAGTCACTTATAATTGCTTTTTAAACTTCATTAAGTCAACCTTCTTCTAATGTGTAAACATAGACTAAGCAAGGAAAAACAAATATAAATAAGAACCTATTTGCATCTTTTAATGCGGTTTGAATGAGAGAGAGCAGTATTGGAACGGTTGCCCACTGTCTGTATTTGGAATGACTGTCTCAGCTCGCAGATCTTTTGGCCTTAGGCCTAAGTGGTGATAGTCTTCAAGAAATAAAGGAATGCTGGGTTTCTGCAAGCATCGTGAAGCACGTAGTTGTCTCTCCCCTCCCCCATTTCCCCACTCATTCTCCTACTATAGACCTAGGAGGAAACATGTGAGGCATAAATGGATTTCTGAGTTGGTTTCATCATAGCACTTGATGACTTGTAACACGAAACCCAAACTTTAAGGATTCAAATTTAGGTTATACTGGGGAGTGCTAAAACAACCAGAAGACATCTTGAATAGGGCCTTGGACTTCAACTCAGAAAGTCTTAAATTTGAAACCTGTCTCAAACACCAGCTAGCTGGGCGAGTCACAACATCTCTCAGCCTCTATCTTCTCATTTATAAAATGGGGGTAATAAGAGCACCTCCCTCACAGGGCTATTGTGAAGTTCAAATGAAGTAACATATGAAAAGTGTTTCAAAAACTTTAAAGTGCCACATAAATGTTAGCTATTATGTATTAACTATAGCATAGAGACCTGAGTCCTGGATGATCAGTCTATCAGTGTAGAAAAAGGTCTCATATATATTGCTAAGGATATTGAACTTACCTAGCAGGAAGCAACCTCCTTCTTTTCTAGACTTTCCATAGAATATTATGGGCAAAGGTAGCATGATCTAGTCAGTCAGTCAGTCAATAAATACATATTAAGCACCAACTCGGTACCAGGCACTGTGCTAAGTTCTGAGGATGTACAGAGAAAGACAAAAGACAGTCTTACCTTCAAGGAGCTCACAATATAATGGGAGAGAAAACATGTGAACAATCACATATATACATATTTACATACACACATTATACACACACACACACACACATATATATATATATAGAGAGAGAGAGAGACAGAGACAGAGAGAGAGATACATATATAGATAAAGATGATAAATTGGGATTATCAGAAAGATGTCACTGAGATTAAGGAGGACTGGGAAAGGCTTCTCATAGAAGGTGGGATTTTCTCTGAGACTTGAAGGAAACCAAAGCTAAGAGGCTGAGATGAGGAGAGAGAGAGAGAGAGTTCCAGGTATGGGGGACAGACAGTGAAAACACTTGAATTTGAGAGATGGTATGTAGTGTGTGAGGATTAGCAAGAAAGACAGTGTCACAGGGGCCAGTCTGCTGGAGAAGTGGGGACAGAATGGGGTCACTTGGGCATGTAGAAGAGTTTACCTTGGCAAGAAGAACAACCTCTTTATGTAACACAGGGGTGAAAGAAAAGCTAGTGATGGAAAGCATCTAACTTTGTTCTTTGCATCATTTACTGGTTCTTTCATTCAAACAGTTTTTAAGTACTTAATGTGTGTAGAACACCCAGCACAAAGTCGATGTTTCCAAATATTCAAATGAATGAGCAAATATAAGAATGGTGACATACTATGCTTGACAAGATTGGATTCGATCAATTCTTAATCTTTTTTGTGTTTGTTGTGGACTTTTTTTGTTAGTCTGGTGAAGTCTATGGATTTCTCAGAATAATGTTTTAAAACACAAAGTAAAATAAATAGAATTACAAAAGAAACCAATTATATTAACATCTATCTCTAGAAAGGAAGATTTCTGTCATGTAATATTCTAGCTACTACTAGTAGCTATAGTAATTTTGAAGTAGAGTTGAGCATAAATGTTATTTGGAGATATCTGCAACAATTCCAATATGATATGAAAATCTTTGATTTTTCCTGGTGACAAAGTCACAGGTATTGCTAATACTACTGTGGTTTGTTGCCTATATTCATAATTGAAGGAAATGCTAAATTTCAGTTAGAGGTCAGTGACAATAAAAATGTATTCTTCCCCATTCAGGTTCGTGAATCCCTGAAATGTATCAATAAATCACTCAGGGGTCCATGGACTTCAGGTTAAGAGCCCCTAGATTTGGGGATTAATTGTTGTCTGAACATGAATGCTCTCTTTGGCATCCCCATTCATTGATACTCTTTTCTAATTCCTCACTGTGATAAGAAGGTTACTGTGCATTCTCAAAGGCTCTGCTAAGGGATTTCAAGCTCTGGCAAGTCCTCCTGACCTGAAAAGACTTCAAAGATGGGCCTGACAATAGGTTGTATATCTGTTATTGGAGGACTAGCCCAGCTTTGTGCTGAAAGCTCATCACCAAAGGGTTGGACACCAGATGAAGATTTCTTGTTCAGCTACAGCAGCTAATGATAGTATTTAAAGCAAGGAAGAGTTACATTAGGAAATTGATGGAAATTGTACATACACCAATGAAATCACAAATGCTTTAAATATTGGAACAAGGGAAACAACATGGTATAGAGGAAAAAACACTGAATCTGGCAGTAGAAGATCTGGGCTAGAATAGTAGCCTACTCTTTATGACTTCAGGCAAGTCCTTTAACCTCTGGGACTCAACTTTCTCATTGCAAAATGAAGGAGTTAGACTTGGTGACCTCTAAGCTCCCTTCCAGGTGTAAATCTTGATCTTATATTAAATTGCCCTTCTTTAATTAGGACCACATATTCAACAAATATAGAGCAGGGTGGTGTCTCCCAATCCCCTCTCCCTTGTTTTTTGCCTTGAGACTAGCTTAACCCTGAAATGAGGAAAGAAAATTACTCCATATTATGAGAAGAATGGGGGAATGTCAGACATAGAGAGCAAGAGAATAGGGTGTAAGGATGGAGATTATGTAGGCCATGTCTTCCAAATTTGAATGGCAGAGTGAATATGGCATTTGGAAGATGGAATCAGAAGACCTGAGTTCAAATCTTGCCTCTAGAAAATACTGCTTGTATGATCTTAAAGAGGAAACATCCCTAGTCCTCAGTTTTCTAATCTGTGAAATGGAGAAAAGAAGGTTGGATTAGATGACCTCTGAGGTTCCTTCCAACCCAACATCTAGGATTGTAGGATACATATGCTAAAAGTGAGATAACTTTTTTCCTTCTTAACAATCACTCTATGCTGCTGATCTCCAAATGCTTCACACTGAGGTTCATTTCCGGCTGAAATGTAATTCAGTTATATTAGTTCTAGCCCAGGGAAAAAGTGGAAGTTATAGCCCTGAAAAGTTGTATAGCATCCACTAAAGTCCCTTTCCAAAGCTTCATCATATAGCTATGACTTTCAGTTCTCAAAGGCAATAGTAGTAGTAGTAGTAGTAGCAGTAGTAGTAGTAGTAGTAGTAGGAATAGTAGTAGTAGTAGTAGTAGTAGTAGTAGTAGTAGTAGTAGTGGTGGTAGTGGTGGTGGTGATGTTGGTAGTTGTAATAAAAGTAGTAGTAGTAGCAGCAGCAGCTGCTGTGATAGTATAGTAGTAGTAGTAGTAGTAGTAGCAACAGCAGCAGCAGTAATAGGAGGGGTAGTGGTAGTAGTAGTAGTAGTAGTGGTGGTAGTAGTAATAGTAGTAGTAGAAGCTGAAATTTATAAAATACTTTAAGGTTTCCAAAGCATTTCACATATATTGTATCATCGGATCTTTACAACAACCCCATAAAATACATGCTGTTATCAAACACACTTTACAGATAAGGAAAATGAGGAAATTTTTTTTAATGTCTTCATTCTTTTGGTAGCCAATAATTTGAAGAGCAAGTTTCTATGCATTCTATATTCTATTGTCTTTTAGGAATGAGGGATGTTTAGCCTGGAGTATAGGAGACTTACAGAGGACATGATAACTGTTTTCAAGTATTTTAAGTATTTGAAAGGGTGTCTCACAAAAGAAAGATTAGACTTGTTCTTCTTGGCATCAGAGGTTGGAATTAGGAGTAATGGATGGAATTTGCAGAGAGGCAGATTTAGGCTTGATGGAAGGGAAAGCTCGCTAACAATTAGAGCTGTCCAAAAGTGGAATGGGCTGCCTTGGGGAATGACTGGATCTTCTTTACTGGAGGTCATCGAGAAGAGGAAGGATGACCACTCATCAGGTATGCTGCTGAAGATTTCTGCTCAGATAGAGGTTATGCTAGATGCCCCCTGAGGTCTCTTCCAGCTTTGAGATTGGGTGATTCCCACTCTGATAGCCTGTGTTCTCAAGTTGCCTCTGGTTGTGACATTCTGTGTTTGAGGGTCCTTTCCAGCTCTAGTAGTCTGTGTTCTATGTTCTAAGCTCCCTTCCATCTCTGCCATTCTATGATTCTAAGGTAAGACTGTATGTGTCAGTGCTTTCCCAACCAGACCTACCCAGCTCTCTAAATGCAACCCATGGCAACCTATTGAAAGAAAAAAAAGTACTTTCAACAATATCACCTTTTATCTTCACTTTGTGGGCCAAAGGAATAAAATATAGTTGCCAAACACAAATTAATGTGTAATTATTTTCCTTGCCTGAATCATTTTCTTTCATGTGTCATAACATGCAGAGCAAATAGCACCACACCTTTGACTTTAATTGTGGTAATCTGATCTTAGAGCCACAAGAAAGACTGTTCTAATGCCTTTTTTAGCACAGACTTTCAAGTTAAAACAACAGCAATTTTTTTGCACTGCTTTTTTTTTGGGTGGGGGGAGGGATTTCTTTGTGAGGAGAGTAGTGCATTCAATCCCTACAACCTGTACCATGCTTTCTTGGCAACTGCAAAAGGCCCCCCAAAATATAAACATGGATCCCTTTGACAGGTGACTTAAGGTGAAGGGAGGGGTTTTTTTCCTCTCTCATTCTTTTGGTGACTAATTATTTGCTTGGTAAGTTTAAGACCACCTGGCTTTGCGTTAATGCCATAATGGGAAACATGTTATATCATTTATCTCCTGAGATTGTCTCAAAGGCCTGAGTGATGTAACCAGGGAGCCAGAAAGCAGTGTGGAATTGAGGGAGACAGAAAGGTGAAGAGGAAAGAAAGCCATATCTAGAGACAGGGGACTCCTGAATTTGAATTCTTGCTAACCGTATGAGGATGGGCAAGTCACTTCCCCTTGCTGAGACAGTTTCCTTGTCTGTACAATTGCGGAGGGTGGGGCTCAGGCAGAGGGAGTAAGAATAGGGGAGGAGAGATTTGTATTGCTTTCTTCACAGGGTGATTTTGAGGAAAACATTTTTTTTTAAACACTGAAGAGCCAAAGAATATAAGATAAGACTCAGTAGTATTAAGACCCGAAGACCTGGGATTGAGTCCTAATGACTCTATTGCTTTATCACTGTGTCCCTGAGTAAGTGACTTGCCCCCTCGTGGCCTCAGGTTTACTCCTTGGTAAAAAGGAGTTTGCCTAGATTTTCTCTAAAGTCTTTTCCAGTTCCAAATACCTTGCTCCAACAAAGCAACGATAGTCCAGTAGGCGAGGAGTTTCTGGAAAGTGGGAATCCAAGCGGTGTGGTTTGACCCAGGGTGTGATTGGAGCACCCTGTGTTACAGGCTATTTTTAGCAGCTCCTTCTGTCTTAACCATCATGCAATGTCTCCAGGGTACATGCTAATGTCGGTTACACACAGAGACCAACTTTTAATTAATATGAAAATTGCCTTCATTCCATCATTAGCCATAGCTTTATTCATAATGATTTTGTGAGGGTATCAAGGGAAACAAAACCCCACATTGTCTCTCTATTAACTCTAGTTATTTAGACCTAGGCATGATCCTGTAGGTAAACAAATGATCTCCATCAGGCCTCCAGAGTATATTTGTGTGCATATATGTATGTGTGTGTCTCCTGGGGACTAGTAAGGTTAAGAAATTAATTTTTTTTTCCCTTTCAGGAACTTTCTTGAATGCAAGGCAAAGGATATAGGTCTGGTGATTTTTTATTCTGTCACCTGTTTTCATAGAATGTTTGAGCCAGACTGGACTTTGAAATCATGTAGTCCAACCCTCTTGTTTTACAGATAGGAAAACTGAGGCTCAAGTAGATGAACTGAGTGACATAGACCCAAGGTGGCAGAGTCAATGGCAGAGTTTAGACATGAACCCAGTTCTCCAATTTTAGGATTCTTTCTTTTCTTGTCACTGATCCAAATCATTAGCTTCAGTAAAATTAGCTACCACCTATCTTTCTAATCTTATTTGAGTTTATTTCATTTCACATTCAAACTGACCTACTAGCTTTGGTGCCTCCATGGCTCCCTCCACTTCTTGCCATTGGGTCTTTACTTAGATGGCCCCTGATGTCTAGAACTCCCCTTTTTCACTTTTGTTTCATAGGAATGCCTGGCTTCCTTCAGAGCACAGTTTAAAAACCATTTCCTATCTGGAGTCTTCCTTGAGTCTGTTCAAAACTCAGTTCAAGTTCTGGTCTCTATAGGAGGAACTTTCCTGAAGTCTCTACTTACTAATGATGCCCTCCTTGACGTAAAAATCTAAACTACCTGACATACATTTTTATTTTTTGTTTGTTCATTCATTTATTAATTTGTCTATTTATTTAGTTTGCATTTACTTTCTGTCTCCCTCCCCTTCTCTCTTTCTCTCTGTCTCTCTCTCTCCCTCCCATTCTCTGTGTCTCTGTCTTTTTCTGTCTCTGTCCCTGTCTCTGTCTGTCTGTCTCTCTCTCTCCCTCCCTCCCTCCTTCTGTGTGTCTCTGTCTCTCTCTCCACATTGACATGCACATATACACATATATGTGCATGTTGTCTTCACTGATAGAATGTGAACTTGATAAAGAGACTGCTTTCCTTTTCGTCTTTGTATCCCCAGCACCTGCACAGTGCCTGGCATTTCCACTATGTGCTAGGCACCATGCTAAGTGCTTGGGATACAAATATAATAAAAGAAAGATTGTCCCTGCCCTCAAGGAGCTTACAATCTTAGAAAACAACAGGAAAAAGAAATCTGTAGAGGGGGAAAATGCATGAAGTCCCAAGGTAGTGTTAATGCTTGTAATAAGAAATGTAATTGAGTAATAAATATCTTGTGCTGGATTCTTTCAGTTATAAGTGATTTCTCCCTTTTGAAATTATATTGTATAACTTCATATAGGTGTGAGATGTGAGAAGGTTGTAACGTATAACAAATGAAGAACATCAAAGAAAAGAATGCCTTTCTATATGCCCTGTGACTATGTCACCATGACTCCCAGGCATTTACATCTGTCCTGGTTGCACCTTTGAGATTCCTGGTCTATGTCATCCACCTTGCCCCTTCCTCATAAGGACCCCTGGGCCTTTCCACCTGCCCTGAAACTGAATCCTCCTATGTTTTGTCTCTCCCCATTAGAATGAAAGCTGTCTGAGAGTTGAAACTGTCTAGGTTTTCTATTTGTCTCCTAGCACTTAGCATGGTGCTTCGCACACAGTAAGCACTAAATAAATGCTTTTCCCACTCTGTTCCAAGAACAGCAGTGTATGATGTCATCAGAGAAATGTATGATAATAATAGAATTTGTGTTGGTCACATGGTTTTAGCAAATGATGGCTAGTTCCCTGCTAGAGTGCTCTATTGGCACCCTTGTAATGTTAGCGAAAAATCAAGGAAGACATCTAACAGGATGGGTGCACCCCTGTGCCTTGGCAAAATTGGGGAAGATATGAACAGGATGGATGAGAGTCTTACAGGATAGACTGGCATGGAGGGTTTGGGATTTGCATTGTTAAAGGATGGGTTGTGATTGGCATTGTTAAAGGAAGCATCCTCATCAGTGGCATTACAAATCCATTTGAGAAACTTACATATTTGGTAATTATCTACTTGTGTTCATTTTATTTCCTCCAGGTGGAATATTTGTTTCTTAAGGGAGGGGACTGTTGTTTTTGCCTTTGTATCTTTGGTGTCTAGCATGGCACCTCACACATAGTAGATGCTTATTTATTGAATTTAATTAGCTACCATGGAGTGCTCCAGAGGGTGAATGATGAGGAAAAAGGAATCCCAAGGGATGCTGAAGGACTAAAAAACAGGGCCCACTTGGTGGATAACCTGCACTTCCTGGATTAAAATCTGGGGGAGATTTAGGTAAAGACTGCAAGTTCTTTGATGGGTCTATGGGTGGTTCCTATATTGGGAAAAAGGCAGGGAACTTTAGTTCAGGATTATGGTGCTTTGACAGAGGTACATGGGAGAAGCTGGCCCAGTTTCTTCCCACACTTGGCCTGACCCTGTGGTGGTGCAAGTGAGAAAGAGGAGGCAATTGCTTAGGGGGTTGTGGGGTGAGGTAGTGACAGGTACAGCAAGGATGTGTCTCCTTTCACAATGCCAATTCAGACAGCAGAGAATGGCAAAGCTGGAAGTTACCTTAAGATCTTCTAATCCACCCCACTTCCATTCACAGAGGGAAAAAAGTAAGGTTTAAGAAATTTAAGTGATTTACTTAAGGTCACCCAGTTATCAAAGGGGTGGATTCAGGATCAGGACCACAGATTTGAAGTCCAGGGAATTTTCTTTTTTTTTAATTTATTTTTTTTTGTCTTTTTTTTTGAAGTTATTTTTTAATTTTTAATTTTTTTATTATGGTAATTTTTATTTTTTTTTGTTTTCAACATTTACTTCCACAAGATTTTGAGTTCCAAATTTTCACCCCATCTCGCCCCTCCCCCTACCCCAAGATGGCATGCATTCTGAATACCCCTTCCCCTAGTCTGCCTTCCCTTCTATCTCTCCCCCCTTTCTCTTTTCCCCTTCCCCTTCAATTTTCCTGTAGGGCAGGATGGATTTCTGTACCCCATTTCCTGTATTTCTTATTTCCCAGTTGCATTTCTATTATACAACTACTACACTCAGCCAATGGAAAAATAAGAGTTTTAAGCAACCATTTGTTTTGTATACATGATACCATGTACCAGCCAGACTTTTTATCTTTTCATGGAAATGAGTGAATATTTTGGTGCTATGTACTTCAGCAGAGATACATAGTCAAAACAACAACAAAAGTAGCTGAGATTGCTGACTAGATAATTTAGAACCCTAAGCTTGTTTCAGAAAAGTATGTCTGAGGCAATGTGGTTGGGGAGAAAGGGTTTGCTTGAAATATCTACTTTGGAGTTTTTACAAAGGTTTTTATTTATTTATTTTTAAGTCTCCTTGCCAAACAAGAGCAAACCAAAATATTATTAGCTAAGAAACAGCATAGCATAGCCTAGTACAAAGTGTAATGATTTTGGAGTCAGGAAAGACCCGAGCCCTTGTCCTTACTCTATAATTAACTCACTGTGAGCCCTTGAAGAAGTCATGTCTCCTTTCCCAACTTTTCCGTTGAGTGAGGAATGTCAATTGTTCAACCTCTAAGGACCCATCCAGCTTTAATAGGAAGAAAGATGGAGCGCAGAGAATACTGGTCTTAGAGTCTGAAGCTCTAGGATGGGGTTTTGCCTCCACCACTTAGTAGTTGTATGAGTTACTTCCCAAGTCACTTCACTTCTTGAAGCCCCAATTCCTTCATCCGCAAAATGAGAAGGTTGGTCAAGATGATCTCTGAAGTCCTTTCTGGTTCTAAAATTCTGTGGTCTTTGGCCTAATGTTTCAGCTAGCTCTAATATTCTGGTTTTTACTGTAAGTTTCCTTTCACTTTGAATATTTTATTCAATCTGATTCTTTTAGTAACTGAATAGGCATTTACTAATCAATAATTAGGTAATTTGAAGGTACTAGGGATACCAGGGCAAGTCCTTACCTTTGAGTTACTTACATTTTACTGGGGAAACAACAAATACAAAGAGAAGCAAACACAAAATAACTGAAAAATAAGTTTGATGAAGGATAACATTAACTGGGAGAGGCAGGAAATACCTCTTGTTAGAGGCAGTGCTTAAAATGAGCCTTGAAGGCAGCAATGAATTCCCAAGAGTCAGGGTGAGGAGGGAGAGCAAAAAGCAAGACAATGAAAGTTTTATATGGGGAGCAACCAGCAGGTCAATTTGGCTGAACCATAGAGAATGAAAGAAGGAATAAAGCAGAATCAGCCTAAATGGATAGGTTAGAGCCAGTTTGCTAGTCCAACTGTTACTCAGAAAAGAAATTCCCCACTGCAATACACCCTGCAAATGACCGTCCAGGTTCTGCTTGAAGATAATCAACGATTGGGAACCCACCATCTTCCAACATAGCCCTTTCCATTTCTTCAGAGCCCTAATTATTAGGAAAATTTTCTTTAATATCATGCCTATATCGGATGGTTCAAGGTCCATCTCACTTCTAACATTCTGCAATGTATGTGCCAAGGTTCCTTCCAAGTGTACAATTTAGGTCTTTAAGTCTCTTCCAGCTTGAACTTTCTAAGTTCTATGCTCCATGCAATGTGGTCTTTTTCTGCTCTAATATATTACATTCTAGAGTCAAAGGTCCCAAACAGCTACGATCTTCAAGATTTGAAGGACCTTATCAGCTCTAACATTCTATGATTCTTCAAGTATGCTGTGGCTGTCCTCATTGTCTTTGCACGTGGAGTTTTAGTTATTGACTCTCACAAAGAAGAACGTATTTTCTTTAATGGAAATACCTAGTGGGGGAGTCAGGAATATGGGACCATGATCAAACTCCACTGCCGTTTTTTAAAGCTATAGTTAGTTCTGACATCTCTCTGTGCTTCCTCTTCAAATCTAAAAAATAAGAATGAGAGTAAAATCTATCTTCAGCCCTTCCCCCATTACTTGGTCAATCTGGGAAGGATTCTAAAATAAATTAGAATGAGAAAGCCTCAGAAGAAAGGTGCTGTATCAACATGGAATAGGATGTTAATACAGTAACTCTACAACTAGCAAACCTTAGCTGAATACAGCCCCAACAACAGCAGAGTTGACAACTGTGACATTTCTGTTCGTAGCAGCTGTTCTCAGCCTCGGTGCAGACACTTCCTAATATACATCCTCGCATGTAAACGATGGCTATATCATCTTGCCAAATTCGCACTAACTTTAGAGGATTTCCCAGCCTTTTCAGTGAAACTAAACAGAAGCAGAATAAAAAGAGAATAAGTGTGTGTGTGTGTGTGTGTGTGTGTGTGTGTGTGTGTGTGTGTGTG
>NW_020954641.1:4602844-4681774 GCF_900497805.2 Vombatus ursinus | reverse complement strand
TGTGTGTGTGTGTGTGTGTGTGTGTGTGTGTGTGTGTGTGTGTGTGTAGGGGAGGAGGGATTAAAAAAGTACTTAAGCATAACGGAATGGATATATAATGCATGTTGAACAAGATAGCAAGGAATTGTCCTGGTCTTTGTGGTGTGGTTAGAAGCAGATCTGATTTTCTTTTCTTTTTCTTTTCTTTTTTTTTTTTTTTTTAGGCAATTGGGGTTAAGTGACTTGTCCAGGGTCGCTCAGCTGGTATCAAGTGTTTGGTCTGAGGCCAGATTTAAACTCAGGTCCTCCTGACTTCAGGGCCAGTGCTCTATCCACTGCGCCACCTACCTGCCCCCGGATCTGATTTTCAAAAGGAAAATGGGACTTAAAAATTTCTGTTGTCATAGTCACCCTTCCATTTGTACCCTTGTGGATTCTAGCCTGGGTTGGACTGGGGCAGGGGTGGGGAATCTGCCCCATCTCTGGACTCAGGCCTTCAGGCACCTTATTAGGTTACTATTATTATTTCTTATGTTGATTTAAATTATGAGACCATTTTGTGAGCATTCTATCAGACAGTACTAATATGCTAAAGTTGTAGGAAGATAAAAACAGCAGAAAGAGGAAGGAAAGAGAAGAAGGGGGAAGAGAAGGAGAAGGAGAAGGAGGAGGAGAAGAAGAAGAAGGAGAAGGAGGAGAAGCTGTAGGAGGAAAAAGAAGGAAGAGGAAATTCACATTTTTATAGTATTCTAAAGTTTAACACTTTCCTCATAATACCCCTGTGAGTGAGACAGTCAGTCAAAAAATGCTTATTAAATGCCTACTATGTTCCAGGCATTGTACTAAATGCTGAGGATACAAAGGAAGGCAAAGGCAGTACCTACTCTCAAGTTCACCATCTAATGGGGAAAACAATATGCAAACTATGTACAAACAATTTTTCCTACAGGAAAAATAGGAAGTAATCAAGAGAAGGAAGGCATTAGAATTCAGAAGGTTTGGGAAAGGGTTCCTGTAGAAGGTGAGAATTTAGCTGGACTTGAAGGAAGATAGGGAAACCAGTAAGTGGAGATGAGGAGAAAGAATTCCAGGCCTGGAGGACAGCCAGAGAAAATACTTGCTGCTTGTGATCGCAGCTTCTGCTCTTTAGGCGTTCAGGGAGGCAAGAGGTATTGCTGCTATTAAATGGATTAACCACTCAGGATTTTTGTTTTGTTCTGGTTTTGCCTTAAAGCTTTCTGTAATTAACAATAAACGTTTTGGTAAACCAAAAAAAAGGGCAATAACTGAAGCTGAGAGATGGCGTGTCTTGTTCAAGGAATAGCAAGGAAGCTGGTGTGGCCAGATGAAAGAATACTTGATGAGATGTAAGGTGTAAGAAGACTGGAAAGGTGGGGGAGAGATTGCTTGTGAAAAGCTTTGAAAGCTTAACAGAAGATTTTACATTTGAAGATTTTATAAGTGATAGCCACTTGTGTGACATGGTTGGACATGCACCTTAGGAAAATCACTTTGGTAGCCTAGTGGAGGATGGATAGGAGTGGGGAGAGAGTTGTGATAAGAAGACCAACCAGAAGGCTATTGAAAAAATTCATGCATGAGGAAATGAGGGCCTGGGTCAGGGTAAAAGCAGGGTCAGAAGACAGAAGAGGGTGTGTATTCAGGAGATGCTGCAAAGGTAAAATCAAAATACCTTGACAACAGATTGGGTATGAGAGATGAGAGACAGTATGGAATGGAGACACCTAGGCAGTACAGGAAATAGCATGGCATCTAAATACTTACAGGAAATCTTATACCAATATATAATCTTCTTATGTCAAGTAATTATAATCTCCTTATTTCAAGAAATAGCAAAATTACAATTGCCAGAGACATCAATGCATCCATTGAGACCCAAACAGGTCTAACAAAAAAGATAAACATGAAAGAAGTTAAGGTCCCGAATAAAATATTAGAAAAGTTAGATATGATCGATCTCTGTAGAATATTGAATGGGAATAGAATGGTACATACATATTTCTAAACTGTGCATGGCAACTTTACAACATAACAATCATACAAACAAATTCAGGAAAGACAAAATATTAAACAGATCCTTTTTTGACCACAACATAATAAATATTACAATCAATAAATAGCCTTCAAGAAGAGATTCACATTTGGAAACCAAATGATTTGATGCTGAAGAATTGGTGAGCCAAAGAATAAATCATAAAAACAGCAACAATGACATCAAATAAAATGGCAAGGATGAGACAGCATACTAAAACTTTTGGGATACTGCCAAAGTAGTTGTTAGGGAAAATTTATATTTCTAAACACGTTCACCAATGAAAGAGAAAAAAAAACAGGTCAATGATGGCATGCAACTAAAAAAATAGTAAAAAAGCAACAAATTAAAATGTCTAACTAAATGCAAAGATAGAATTTTTGAAAAATGGAAGAAGAGATTAACATAATTGGAAGCAAAAAAAAAACAAACCACTGCACTGATAAATAAAAAGTAAAAGCTGTTTTTTAAACTAATAAAATATACCATTAGTTTGTGTCATTAATAAAAAAGAGAGAAAAACCAAAATTTCCCAAAAAATGAAAGAGGAGAATTTACAACAAATGAAAAAGAAATAAAATAAATTATGAGGAACTATTTTTCTCAATTATAGCCCAACAAAACAAAATAAAACAAAACAAATTAAATGGTTGAGTTTTAAAAAAATTTTAAAATACTCATATGAAAAGTATAAAGAAATAAAAAATTTAAGTAACCCAATTCCAAAAGAAGAAATTTAACAGTACATAAGTTAATTCCCAAACAAAAACCACCAGGACCAAATGGATTTACAAGTGGATTCTAGCAAATATTCAAAGAATGATTAGTTACAATATTAAACTATTTGTTAAAATGGTAAAGAAGGGATCCTAACAAATTCCTTTTATGAGATCAAGCCCAGATATGGACCTGGTGCCTAAAAGAGGAAGAGACAAAGCAGAAAATGAAAACTATAACTCAAATACCAAACTACCATCATTGAAAATTCAAATGTGTGTGTGTGTGTGTGTGTGTGTGTGTGTGTGTGTGTGTAGTCAATGAGGCCAAAGTAGGATATTTACACTATTATCAGGTTAGATTTATACCAAGGAAACGGGACTGTTTGAATATTTAGAAATCAGTAACCATAATAGAACATACATATAACAGAAACAATAAAAATACGATTGTATCAATAAATACAGAAAAAGGTTTTGACAAAATACAGTACCCATTTCTGTTAAAAAAAAACCACTAAAATATACGAATAAATAGGCCTTTATTTAATATGGTAAATAATATCTATGCAAAACCAAGAGTCAATCATGTGTAATGAGAAACTGTTAGAGACCTTTAGAATATAAATCGGGTTAAATCAATCATTTCCACCATCACCATTATTATTTGAAATTCTAGAAACACTAGCAGTAAGACAAGAAAAAAAAGTATTGAGAGAATAAACATAGCCAAAGAGGCAAAAAAAAAATCCCTTTTTTAGATTACATGATTATTTACTTAGAGAACCATAGAAATTTAACTAAAAATTGAAAATTAATGACTTCATCAAAGTAACATGATATAAAATAAACCCACATAAATCTTCAGTGTTTCTGTATATTAACAATAAAACCCTACAGGAAAAGATAAATTGCATTCAAAATAACTATAGAATATTTAAACTATTTCAGAATCAACCTCCCAAGACATATGTAGAACTGTATGAATACAACTTCAGAACACTCTCTATAGAAATAAAAATAGACATTAATAATTAAAGAAATATGAATTGTTCAGGGTTGTGATCTCGAGACTGTAGGTTCCCCAGCCCTGGTTTAGACACTATCCCTTAAAGATCAGTGGTCTCTAGACTCCATAGATGGGAATTCTTTAAATTTTCTATCTATCATCCCAAGATTTGTGTTAGAAGACATGGGAGATCAAACATTTAACTCTCATCACATTTTGGATTCTTTCTTCTGGCTACAATTTGATGCCTTCATTTCTCAAGATTATTTCCATGGTTCTCAGAATCTATGAACTCTAAAAGTCAAAAGACACTTGTTTAATCAGGGTCTAATTATTTTTGAAAGAGAAAGTTATGGAGATACACGCTCCTTCTTCCCTTAGTTTAACTTCTACATTATCTTTTATTCCTAACCTCTTCTTATACCCAGTTGAAATATTAGTGAACTGAGACATAGAGAAATTCAAGTGACAGGCCCCAAGTAAAGGTATTTGGTAGCAAAGCTAAGATTAGTATGTAATATCTCTTGACTGACTCCAGGGTTCTCTCCACTACACAATTCAGGGCCAATTATGGGTGATAGGATAGTACAGTATGTAATACTCAGACTTTTTAACATGAAGAGAAGAAGACCTAGACTAGCAAACACAAAAGTGACTTGCCCAAGGTCACACAACTATTAAGAGTCTGGGGCCAGATTTGAACTCATGAAGATGAGACTTCCTGATTTCAAGCCCAGTGCTCTACCCACTGTGCCACCTGCCTACCCATTTAGTATGTGCTCAGTAAAAGAAAAGTAAAAATGCCGTCCTTTTCAAGTGGAGTCAGTGTGTCATGGAGGGGAATCCTAATCAAGCATAAATTAGACTGGATGCCTTCTGAGGTGACTTTCAACTCTGAAGAAAGGAGATTCTGGAGAAAAGACCTGAGACAGGCCTGTAAGGTGGGTTATTCAGGCTTTTCAGCAGAAAAGAAAATTGCCCCTGGGCAAAAGACAAATAAGGCTGCTGACAGAAGTCTAGGTTAAGGGGTGCAAGGATAGATCTGTGGATGAGTTGGGAGGTGAAGGGGAGGTGACAGAATGATGAAGCAGGGCAGAAGAGGCAGGTCTCCATGGGCAGAGTAGCTTGATTATCTCTAGGGAATCTCAAGAAGAGGTTGTAGGCTTTGGGGACCCAAACTCTGATCCAGTTAAACAGTGAGGAGAGTGACCTGGTCCTGTCTGCAACGATTTTATCTCCTAAGGTCCGCACAGCTTTGGCCCAGCTGGGGGAGCGGGGCAGCCCAGGAATTATGATCAGCAGGCTGGGAAGTATTTCCCTGATTTGTCTGTGAAGAGAGGAGGGATTTGAGGATTGGGAAGGCAAGGGAAGCGAAAGGCCTCTAGTCCAGCTAGAAATACTTTCCTTCCTGGAAGTACCTGCTTCCCCTATAGGAAATTGTGCCCCATCCTGCTTCTCAAATTATCCCAAGGACTGGGGCTACAAGAGTTAAAGAGGAAGGCTAAAGATCCAGGTTTCCCAGGGAAGGAGAACCTGCTTTCCCAGCCCTAGCTGTTTATTCTAAAAGCATCTATCTGTTTGACTACTTACCATTCTCCCTGCCATCCTTCCACGTATGTTGTCAGACTCTTTGACATATATAAACAACCTCACAGGTCTTAATTATCAAGAATTCATTTAAATAGGAAGGTACCAAATGGCCTGGTTCTTTAGGGAATGGATGGCCTCTCCAAAAGCATTCTTGTGGTATCCTGGTGTCTATTTCCCCTCTTTGGTATGGGCACCACAGAAAGAACCTTTTATTACACCTGCTTTTGTTGTTGTTGTTTGCTAGCCAATGGGGTTAAGTGACTTTTTCAGGGTCACAAAGCTAGTAAGTGTCAAGTATCTGAGGCTGGGTTTGAACTCAGGTCCTCCTGACTCCAGGGCTGGTGCTCTATCCACTAAGTCATCTAGCTGCCCCTATGGCCACTTTAGACACAATTTGCTGCTTACTTTAGTCCTGGGGCTGCTAAACTTGGGGGGAGAAGACTTGTAATGCCCCATTCCTACTGTTCACACAGTCTCAAAATTTCTCTAGGTAATTTACAATGGGACTTGGGCATCATTGTATAGACCATCTAATTCTGCCACATTTAACAACTCAATCTCCCCTCTTTGCCAAACTAGGCTCTGCCAGTTATATAGGGTTCAAGAGAACACCAGCAGCTTAATAGAATCAGTCTTTTATCTTGCTGAATCTCCTGCTTTCTCATTGTTCCAGAGAGTTTCCTGAAACACCCATGTGCCAGTCCAAATGTACTCACTTACATGGCAAAATAGTAATATAGGAAGTAGGATAACATGATATAGTAGGAGTGTGAATTGGGAGCCAGATAGTCCTGATTTGAATCATTCTTTGGTTAATTTCCACTAGTGTGACTTAACCTCCCTGGGACTCAGTATCCTCATTTGTAAAATGAGGGAGTTGAAATTTTTTTCATATTTTAATAATTGTTTCTAATATAATTGGTTTCCTTTGTAATCCTATTAGTTTATGAACTTAAAAACATTATTCTGAGGAGTCCCTCAGCTTCCCTGCTAAAGGAGTCCATTACACAAAAGAGTTTAAGAACTTGGGGACTAGAGGTTCTCTAACATCCCTTTCAATACTACATATGTGATCCTTTGGTGAAAATAGTGCTGTTGAAAATAAGTGTTCAAAGTCACTGACATTGAGCAAAAACACAAAAATCATACAATGGGAGGAAAGAGCGTATCACTTGCTACTTCAATATTTTTTGAGTTTGATAATCTTTGCTTTTTGTCCAAAAAAAGTGTTGTCCCGTAAATATCCTTCCAGACAACCAAGGCTCAGTGTTAGTATACAAGTTGTTGAGTAGTTTTAGTCATGTCTAACTATTCGTGACGCCATTTTGGGGTTTTCTTGGCAAAGATACTGCAATGGTTTGTCATTTCCCTCTCTAGTTCATTTCACAGATGAGGAACTGAGGTAAATACGGTTAAGTGACTTGCCCAAGGTCTCACACAGTCTGAGGCCAAATTTGAATTCATGAAGATGAACCTTCCTGATTTGAAGCACTGTGCTCTTACCCACTGTGCCACCTAAGTATACTACATAACCTCAATCAAATGAGGCAGCTAGTTGTGGAGAGATCATGACACAGCAATGGGTTGCTCCTATGTGTACATTCTTATAATAATGCATGTCACCAGATGAATGAGTAGGCTATCCTCTGCTGGATAAGACCAATTGACAGGCAGTAACTCTACTGATAGAACATGCCTCAACTGTGCCTATAGTAAGAAGAGTGGTGGGCTTAGAAAAGCAAGAGATTTGGGTTCAAATACCAGTTCTGACATTCACCAATTGTGTTTCTTCATCTGTAAATTAGGATGGTTAGACTAGACCATGGGATTTAGAACTTAAAGTTTCTTTAATAATCATACTACAAGACAGGGGCCAAATTCAGACTGCTGTTGTCTGTTTTTGTTTAGTCTGGAAGTTGTATAGTTTTGACATTTTAAAACACAATTAAACTGTATTTTAAAATGTAAAAGTCATTCTTAGCTTCGGTTGCACAAAAACAGTCAGTGGTCTTTAGTTTGCTAACCTCTGGTAGTCCAAGCCTTCATTTTATAGATGAGAAAAATGACACCCAGAGAGGGGACATGTTTTACCCAAGAACATGCAGGTACTACAGAGCAGAACCAGGATTCAAATTCAACTGCTCAAGGTAGCGAGGTAGTGCAGTGGATAGAACACTGGCCTTAGAGTCAGGACGACCTGAATTCAAATTCAGCCTCAGACATTTACTAGCTATGTGACCCTGGGCAAGTTACTTAACCCCTATTGCCTCCTAAAACTAAAACCAAAACAATTTCAACAACTTTCATTCCAAATCCATTGCCTTTCTATTACATCATTTCTTGGATTTTTTCCATCCAAGTCTTATGATTCTATGTGGGTTGACCTCAGTTTCTTTCCCTATATATTTCCTGTGCCACCTGACTTATGGGAAAGTACATAGCATAAAGTACTCTAGAAATAATAAATATGTACATAATAAAATACACAGCATAAAGTACTACAGAAATGTGAACCAAGGTGATTCTTGTTAGTGCCCATAGCAATGGTCTCATGGGTGGTCTTGTCGTGCTCTAGATGGTCAGGGGTGCTACTGAGACCGTGACTGGCAGAACCATATGCCATGCAGCACCAGCATCAGAGGCACTGACTGTTGGCATGCTGGTCTATCTTTGGCAACAAAGATGTGTGTGTGAAATAAAACAAAACAAAACAGTTGAAGCCAAAGACAGCAACCCCCATCAAAAAAATGTGACTAATTTACCCAAGTTACAGCCTCGGGCTGTATGGATAGAGGCAAAGTAAAATTGAATTCAACAAACATTTACTAACTACCTATTATGGAGCAAAGTTAAGACAATTACTAATATGAGTCAAGTTACATAAAAAAAAAATATCCCTGAGGAACCTGGATAGTTAAATCAATTAATAACATTCTTCTTCAATACTGGTCAAATTAAGATCGTAAGATTTTTTTTTCTTTTTTTGTAAGAAGGGGCCTTAATGATCGTTTCAGTCTCTACCACCAAAAATAAATAAACAAAATCTATGAATGAGGAAACTCTGCCCAAATTAATCCAATGGCTCCATAGTATAACAAATTTTGGGGGCTGGAAGGAAGCTCCGAAGTCTTCCTTGCCTAACTTATACCTGAGTAGGAATCCCCAGTAAAATATATCCAGCAAATAATTGTGAAGTCTCTAGAGAGGGAAATCAGAGATGTGGTAGTGCTAACTCAAATCATCTCTGTGAGCCAGTTGTTAAATTTTCAGTATGAACATTCATATCTCAAAAAACAGGAAATGATACAAATCAAAGCTTGATTTATTGTTTTGTTGATTGTCGAGACTTAATAAAGTGATCGGAAAATGTTAATAATGCAGATTAAACTTAAAAGTGTGCCTCTGGCATTAGTACATCTACTCCCAGCCCCCTTCAGAGCTGATTGTTAAACATTTACCAGCACAACCCTAGGAGAAACCCATTTTTTCCCAATGCAACCCATCCCACTTTTTTAAATAGCTTTTATTTTGGGGTAGTTTTTCATCTCAAGTCTAAATCAGCCTTGCTGCAATTTCTACCCTTAATCCATTAGAGCTGGAATGTCCCTTAGAGATCATCTAGTCCAGAAGTGGGGAATCTGCAGCATCAAGGCCACATGTAGCCCTCTAGGTCCTCAAGTGTGGCCCTTTGACTGAACCCAAACTTCACAGAACAAATCCCCTTAATAAAAGGATTTTTTTTTTGGTCAAACTTGGACTCAGTCAAAAGGCTGAACCCAAGGACCTGGAAAACCACATGTAACTTCAAGGCCATAGGTTCCTCACCCCTGGTTCTAGTTCAACCCCCTTATCCATGGATGGAGGAGGCTGAGGCCCAGAGAGAGGAAGCGGCCTGTCCATTGTTGTAAAGGAAATCATTGGAAACCTGAGACTAAGACCTTTGTCTTCTCATAACCTCCTGCTCCTTCCATCATCCTTGTCTTTACCTTCTTCTGACTAGTCAGGAACAGGCTCATTGTTTGAACAACACCTTGCTCATAAATGTTTATTGAATTGAATTGAATATGGGTTCAAGACCACTGTTTGGCACTAGAAAAAGATGATCCATCATTGCCAAAATGGATTACACGGACACAATTACCGTGTGTCAGATGTATACACACAGCTCCCCATGTGAAACATGATATCTACGCTTGTGCTCCCACTGCTGGATTGTGTTTAATAGCACATCAAGAGGAGAGGTGCTGGTTGTTAAAGGCCACTTGTTTGCCCTAGTCCTGGTTGTCTCTGGGGTGGGCCTATCCCCGGACAGCCAGAAAGGAGTACTTTCCATCCAAATCGGCTGTCGACTGGCTGATGGCTATAGCTGCCAACAGGCTTTGATCAAGATTTCTGCTCTGGGCTCGCAAGACCACAAACACTTGAATCAAACTGCTTTTTATTATTATGTCAACTCAACCCAGAACTGCCCCAGTGAAAACAATCTGGAGATGGTGGGCGTTTGAATTCATAGGACCTTTTTTTTTTTTTGGCTCTGTTTCTCTTCTGGTTTCCTGAGAGGGAGGGTAAGTCTGTGACAGGAGAAGGGCCTAAAATATTTCATATTCATTTCAGTCTGATGCAGTGGACCATGCTGTTTCAGTCGATTTTTATGTCCATTAGGTGGTTCTGTTTGTCAAGCTTTGATCGAGTACCGTGGCTGTAAATTGACAAGGCAGGAGCAAAACAAGTTCGACCTATGTTCCAAGCAGTCAGTCTCCAAAGAACTGATGTTTGAAGACATTTTCAGATGACAAATGCTAGAAATTGTAATTGCCTGTAATAAAGCCTAATGGATAATCCATCAACAGCACAGAGGGCCCACCATTACAATTGAAACCTTTGTGGCAACTTTCAGGCAACAACCAAAAAACAAAAGTCAGTGGGGCATGGAGATTGAGCTACCCTCTTGGACCCAGGCCATCCCTTGAAAATGGGGCTAAGATGCTTTGGGAAGGTATGCTAGATTACCATCTGGCCAATCTAGAGCCTAGGAATGAAAAGAGGCAGCTGCAGGGTAGTGGTGATAGAGCTAGACCTCGAAGTCAAAAGATGTGAGCTCAAATAATGATCCTGATATACACTGTGCAATATGAGAAGCAAAATGGAAGATGAGAAAAGGAATGGAGTCGGAGTCAGAGGACCTGGGTTCTAATTTTAGCTCTGTCACTCATTAGCTAGGGAACCTGGGCAAGTCACTTCCGCCATCTAGGCATCTGTTTCTTCATCTGTAAAATGAATAGACTGCATTAGATATTATTAGATATTATACCTTCTGGATATAAATTTCCAACTAAGTCTCAAAAGCAGATGCTTAGTTTCTTTCTATTCAGACAATAATGGATTCCTTGCCTTTCAAATGTGAATTTTCAAAAATTACCTGTGAGCTGTGTCTCCACTTTTTTAAACACAAGAATTCTCCCAGTGTAGTCATTATATCCATGATTCATGGAACCCCAGAAACTCAGAAGAATCTCAGTCTCAGAACATCTCAGTTGAATGTTAGCTCCTCGAGGGCAACAGTGGGAAAAAAAGTGAATGAGATATACCCTGTAAGGTGCTTTCCAGTTGTAAGTTTATAATCTTATGATGATTTTAATTTTCTATTTACATCCTTTGCACCTATTAGAGAAGCAACATGGCATAGTGAATAGAGAATTGTACTCGAAGCCAGGAAGACCTGGGTTCAAATCATGCCTTTGACATAGACTAGCTATGCGATCCTAGGCAAGGCATTTAACCTCTACTCTGTAAGGCTCTAAGTTGTAGAGAACATTCAACCTGCATTGATAGAGAGGAAGTCTTTCTACCTGGAAGTTTCTTGTGCTATTGAAATCACAGGTCTGTTCCTTATCCCTACCCCATCAGTGATACCTAATATAGTGCCTGGCACATGGTACACAACTAATAAATTCTTTTTTGAATGAAAACACACATAGGTGACCCAAGGGTCAATGAGAGAATGCATGAAAGTTTTGATTAGAGTATAGCATGTTTTTTGGCCAGTCAATGGAGCTCTGAATGGTAACCAGAAGGTTTTATATTTGATTCTAGAGGTAATAGGGAGCCACTGGAGTTTGACTGAGTAGGAGGGTATCATTGTACTTTAAGAAGATTAATTTGACAGCTAAATAGAGGATGAAATAGAGTGGGGAGAGATTTGAGGCAAGGTGACCAACCAGAAAGCTCTTACAATAATCTAGGCATGATATGATGAGAGCCTGCGCTAGAGTGATGGCTATGTCAGAGGAGAGATGGGGACATGAGATGTTGTAAAAATAAAATTGACAGGCCTTGGCAAAAGATTGCATATGAGGGGTGAGAAATCTAAGATGGCACCCAGGTTGTGAACCTGGATGACTAGGAGAATGGCAGTGTCCTTGACAGGAATATTGAAGTTTAGAAGGGGAATGAAGGGGGGGAGGGGATTATAAATTCAGTTTTACCCCACATTGAGTTGAGAATGTAAAGGGAATCCAGTTTGAGATGTCTAATAGGCAACTGAGGATGTGAGTCTAGAGGTTAGAGCTAGATAAATAGATCTGAGAGTCATCAGCATAGAAATGAACCATGGGAACTGGTTTTACTAAGCAAGACAGTATGGAGGGCAAAAGAAAGAGGTCTCAGGACAAATTTTTGGAGGCCACTCATGGTTAGTGGGTATGATCTGTCTGGACAAAGAGCTAGCTAGCAAAAAAGATTGAGAAGGAGTAGTCTGACATATAAGAGGAGAACACACTGAAACCTAAAGAGAGAATAGTATCAAGAAGAAAGAGTGATCTATGCTATCAAAAGCTGTAGAGAGGTCAAGAAGGATTAAAGATGAACAAAGCCCATTAGAGTTGGCAATTATGAAATCACTGGTAATTTTGAAGAGAGGAAGGGAAGAAGGAAGCAAGGAAGGATTTACTATGTGCCAGATATTATGCTAAGCAATTTACAAATATTATCCCATTTGATCTTCAAAACAACCCTGGTAGTTAGGTGATATTATCCACATTTTACAGTGGAGGAAACTGAGGCAGACAGAGGTTAAGTGACTTGCCAGTGGTCCTGGAGCTATTAAGTGTCTGATGCTGGATTTGAACTCAGTTTTCCTGATTCCAGGCCCAGAATTCTATCCACTGTGCCAACTAACTACTTCTAGAGCAGTTTCAGTTGAATAATGAGATCAGAAGCCAAACTGTAAAGAGTTTTTTTTTAAAAAAAAGAGTGAGAGTAAAGGAAATGGAAGCATATAGACTTCCTTCTCAAAAAGTTTAGCCAAAAAAAGGGGGAGAAGAGATATCAGATGATCACTAGTGGGGATAGATGGAACAAGTGAAGTTTCTTTGGAGGATGGAGGAGACATGAGCCTATTTGTAAGTAGTAGGTAAATGACCAGTAGATGAGGAGAAATCTAAGTGAGAGGGTGGGAACAATAGCAGGACGATCTGCTGGAGAGTGCAGGATGAAATGGGATTGCTTGTATAGAGGAGTTTACCTTGCCAGAGAAAAGGACCACCTCATCATGTGAAAAAGGGAATAAGGAGGAGTTAAGAGTGGCAGAAAGCATCTGGGTGATGTGAGATGAGGAGAAGAGAGAGCTCGCATCAAATGATCTCAATTTTTTCCAGAGAGATAGGAGGCAAGATTCTCCAGTGATGACATTGTGGAAGACACATATGGCTAGATAAGGAGACTGGCTGGCCAACTAGCCAACATGAGGGATGGATACTCTGAGTGTTACACACACATGTTATATTAAACAGCCAGATGAAGACTTCAAATTGTGTGAATCTTTACCAGAAAATTTACCTTTCTGGTTAAGATAGTAAATAAATTGCTATTTGGGTAGCTAGGTGGCACAGTGGATGGAGTGCTGGGCCTGAAATCAGGAAGACTAATCTTTCTGAGTTCAAATATAGCCTTAGACACTGATTAGCTGTGTGACCTTGGGCAAGTCACTTAACCCTATTTGCTTCAGTTTCCTTTTCTGTAAAATGAGCTGGAGAGGAAAACGGCAAACCACTCCAATATCTTTGCCAAGAAAGCCCCAAATGGGATCATGAAGAGTCAGACATAACTGAAAAATGACTGAACAACAACAACAGAATTCCTAGAGGAGCCTAGCTCCGCCACAAACACTCCCAGAAAAACTCTAAAAAGCCATAAGATGGAACAATGGTTAGGAACATCAAAAAGAACACAAGTAACCTCTGCCATCTAGTCAAGAAAATTCTTAAGAAAATGCATTGAAGCTTATGGGCTGACAGAGAGGGGAAATGCCAGAGGAAGAAGAAATCAGCATGAGGGCAGGTAAATAAAGCCTGAACCCAGGTATTCCGAGAATCCTAAAGCTAGCACTTCTATTGGAGTGACACCAAAAGTGAGAGTTAGTGCAATGTTTAAAGCCAGGCCCACCAAGAGCCCTGAAGAAGTCCTCTAAACTCAGCATGAGCTAGGGCCAGTGAGGGCTTGTGGCCCCCACGGTACTACTATAGGAGATAGGCAGGTGTGTTCTGGTAAATGTTTAATGATTGGCTGGGGGGTTGGAGGAGCATGGGGATATATATACAGGACATATTTTCAATTTAATCTGCATTATTAATGTTTTCTCCATCACTTTCTTAAGTTTGGAAAATTGGGGGGTGGAGCCAAGGTGGTGGAGTAAAAGCAGTGACTTGCTTCAGCTCTCCCTCAAACCCTCCAAATACCTGTAAAAAATGACTCTAAACAAATTCTAAAGCAGCATAACCTACAAAAAGACAGAGTGAAACAAATTTCCAGCCCAAGACAACCTGGATGATTGATCAGAAAGGTATATCACGCCAGGCTGGGAGAAGAATGCAATTCGGTATGAGCACACAGGCCACAGCAAACCTGGAGCAGGCCTCAGAGGACTGAACTGTGGGTAGCTGTGGCTGTTTCCAGACTTCTCAACCCATGAACACCAAAGACAACTTAGAAGGTCAGTAGGAAAAGTCTGTGTTTGCAGTGAGAGAGAAGGTCAGGTCCCAGCCCCAGTCCCAGAGTGCAGCCCCGGAGCAGCAGCTGCCTCCTGAGCTTCCAACCCACAGACTGAAGGGAAATCAAGTGGCTGATCAGAGAGGGATTGCAGGGATCTCTTTGCTGGTGCAGGATTCTCTTGCTTTGCCCTTGCTTGGATCCGGGTCATAGTTCTGGGTGGCGGTCTTGGAGTGAGGAAGAGTGCTGGTGTTGGGGAGCTTGTAGTGGCTGTGGAGAGAGAATCCTCCTCACAGTTCCAAGACAGAAAAGAGTGCTTGTGGTCACTCATAGACCAGAGCACAGGCCAGGAAAGGAGTAAACACCTTGCCCTTGATCATAGCACCTTGGAAGTACTGAAAATTTATAGGTCCCTAGAAGTATCTCTGAAAACAGCTGCACAAAACCCCTGAAGCTTGGGACAGTACATTCTCCACACTGGAAGCAGACCCCTACCTTAACAAAGAGTTTATAACTCAAGTAATTGGCTGGGATCTCACGTGAGCAAGCAGCGCAAAAAGAGTCAGACTAAGTTTGGAAAATCAACAAAACAGTAAATCAAGCCCTAATTTGTGGCTATGAGGTCTAAATTCTTACACTGAAAATTTAACAACCTTTCTCAGGAACCCAGTTAAAGCTGGCTCCAACATGCCTCTGGAGTCTGGGAATCTACAGCAGATTTTATATAACAAGGCAGAGTGAATAAAAGGGATTTTCAGCTGATTTCCACCTATAACAGAAAACTAGGTAGCTCAGTGGATAGAGTACTGGGCCTAGAGTCAGAAAGACCTTAGTGCAAATCTGACCTCACACACTTACTGGCTGTGTGAAAATGGACAAATCATTTAAACTCTGTCTGCCTTAATTTTCTCAACTGTAAAATGGGAAAGAATAATGGCACCTACTTCATAGAGTTCTTGTGAAGATAAAATAAGATAATATTTGAAAAGTACCTACTGTTGTTTAACCTGGAACAGAAGAATTATCGGTACCTGTTCAAAGCTAAGTAATAATGCTGGCTGGCTATGTGAATTTCCTTAACTATAATAGCTCTGAGACCTATGTGATTCTGTATGTTGCAATCCAAATTCTCTGAAATCTTTATCCTGATGTCACCAGATATATCAAAGATTCTCTTACATGTTTCCTTTATTTACCTTGTATATAAATGTTAAATAAAAACTCTTTTGCCACCACATTGTAGTTCTTGATGTCCTAGTTCTCCCATAATTCAAATCCAGGCCCTCCAAGGGTTTCAGGTACTTTCTAGGAGAGCTGATACACTATGGTCTCTGATATTCAATTGAAGCCTTTTGAGAACACAGCAGAGGACAGGACCAGTTCGAAGTTGGGGACTGTGCAAGGAAAAGGAAATAGAGATAGTGACAAGACCAGCACTTGAGTGGGGCCACCAGGAGACAGGGAAGAAGCCAGGGATTGTGTAGAGCACAACACTCTCAAGTGAGGGTCCTAACCAGATTAAAATGTAATTAAGAAATATTTAAGAAAATAAATAAAAATACAATAAGCATAGATAATGTTACATTTTAAAACTATATCAATATGCAGCTCACTGGGATCCTTATGCGTGATTTAGTGGTCCCCATTTCTATTTGAGTTTGATATCACTGATGGAGAGGACATAGCTAAGCAGCAGCAGCAGCATCTATTTAGAACTTCAGCAGCAGCATCAATAATAACAAAGGGGACAGGACCATATGGGGCCTCCCCACCCTATCCAGGAGTGTGGAACTGAATGGAACTTTGCCTTGGCACAAAGTTCCAGTTTCAAGGGCTAAGGCTAGAAATACAAGTAAACAGAAGAAAAATCCAAATGTAATAAAGACTAGAAAGCCAGAAGATAATCTCAGAAGAATAATTTCACAATCACACAAGAAGAGCCTCAGATAAAAGATTGGTGTAGCCACAGGGGCTTCAAGAGCCAAAAACTAAAGTAAGAGATTTTTTAAAAAATCAAATTAGAATTATGAAGGAAAATAAATAGTAGGCAACAGAAAGTGGAAAATATAATGCAGTAGTGAATACCCTGAAAAATATAATAGAACAATCTCAGTAACTTATTGCAATGACAAAATACAATTAAAATGCAATTAAACAAATACAATTTACAAATACAAATTGAAAACAAAAACAAATACAAAATACAATTAAAACACTAGAAAAGTAGAACATGGACGGTATATACTATCAAAAACAACCAATCTGGAAAACAAGTCAAAGGGAGATCATGTAAGAATCATCATTCTCTCTGAAAAACAGGAACAACTAAAAGATTGTTAAATATAATAAATAAATATAATATATTAAAAATGCCCAAGAATGCCAATAGCTGGAATCTTTAATTTCTAGGTCACTAAAGTATGCATACCCTTTGACCTAGGAATACCAGTACTAGTTATGTACACCAAGGAGATCCTAGATCTATTTGAGGGTTTAAATTCTTTAGAAGAATGATGGTATAGCCATACCCAGTGGCTATAACCACACCCACATTGCTCCAGTGTTCTGTCCTCATTTCAAATTCCTGAGTAATTATAGGATGTTGAAGTTGCAATGGACCTCATCCGAATCATCGTGACCAAAATGCCCATACCCTATGACCCACAGATTCCACTGCTAGGCATATGCAACAAGGCAGTTAATGACTCAAACAAAGGCTTCATTTATACCAGAATATTTAACATTACTTTTTTGGTGTCAAATAATTAGAAACAAAGTAGGTGACCAGCAAATGGGGAGCAGCCAAACTAATTGTCATACATGAAAGTAATGTAATATAATTATTCTGTAAGAAATGATGAATATTATGAACACAGAGAAACATACTTCCATGAACTGATGTAAAGTAAAGTAATTAAAACCAAGAAAACAATATTCAAAATGACTACAACAATGTAAATGGAAAGAACAATGGTAGCAACAAAACAATTGAACCAGAATCCTGTGAAATTACAATAACAAAGCTTGGCCCTAAAGACGATGTTTAAGAAGTCAGCATCTTGCCTTCTTCATAAAGGGGTACCTGGGTGTGGAACACTGCATATAAAGTCAGACTTTTTCAATGTATTATTCTTGATAAACTTTTTTTCCTTCTCTATTACAAGGGATGACTCTCTGTGAGGGGACATTGTATGGAAAACATTAGGAAATGTAGGTGATATCAAAGCAGAACCTATCAATACAATTTTTTTTAAAAGAAATCACCTAGCCTAAACCTCTTGTTTTACAGAGGAGGAAGCAAAGGATCAGAAAGGAGAAATAACTTACTCATGGTCACACAGGTAGAAAATAAAAAGTGGCATTTGAACTCACAACTCCTGATTCCATGCCCAGAGTTCTCTCTACTGTATTATGCCTTACTGAATAGCAGTCGTCACGTTTGCCAATAATGCCTTCAGTGCACACTTATTGTTGATTTTGTTCTTGATCTTTTTTGAAACTCCTCAAATGGAATTTTGGCCCATTTGATTGGCTGAAAACTATTTTATGTGACCAATTTGTTGGGTTCATCTTTATCGAGAAGACAGTGGAAACAGTCATCAAGGGATCTAAACTCATCACTGTGCATTACATCTATATATCTAATGCCCTTCAATGTTCAAGTACCACCTCTTACATGAGGTCTTTCTTGATTCCCTCCCAGCTGCTAGGCCTCCCCTTGAAATTACCTTGTATACATTTATATATCTATATGCTGTTACCCCTATAAAGTCCTTGGAAGCCCAGACTGCCTCATCTTTGCCCTTATTTCTCTTATATCTAGCACAGTGCCTTGCACACCGTAGGTGATTAATAAATGCTTGCTGATTGATTCATCATAAGATCATAGATCTAGAAATGGAAAGGCCTTTTGAAGTCATTTATTCCAATGTCCTCATTTTGTAAGTGAGGAAGCTGAGGCACAGAGAGGTTAATTGCCTTTTCCATACATACATAAGTAGTAAGTATAAAACAGAAGAGCTGAACCCAGATTCCTTGACTCCAAAATCAGTCTTTTTTTTTTTTTTTTGCACTGTACCAGACTGATCTCTATTCATTCTCTATACCATGGAACATTCAATTTCTCCTGGTCTTGCAATTAAAAAATAAAATGTATCATCATTCCTGAGTACCTACTTAGTAAACTCCTATTTGCATAGTACATTAAAGTTGATAAAGCCTTTTCCTCACACTGCCCTTATAAGTTAGAGACTGCCTAGTATTATTATCATACCCACTTAATATATGAGACATGTAAGGCTTAATGACTTGCTGATGGCTAGAAAACTAATAGTTGTGAGAGGCAGGATTTGAATCCAGGTTTCCAGACTCTAAATCTGATTCTCTTGACACTATACCATACTGCATTAAGCCTAAATGAAGGGGAAAGAGTTGTTCTATATTAGTTATTTTAAAGATAATTGAATCTTGCTCATTTAAAACACAACACTTAAAAAAAATAAAGTTCAGTAATGTCTGACTCTTCTTGACCTCATCTGGGGTTTTCTTGGCAAAGATATGGAGTGGTTTTCCATTTCTTTTTCCGGATCATTTCCAGCAAACAAGGTTAAGTGACTTGCCCAGAGTCACATAGCTAGAAAGTATTTGAAGCTGGATTTGAACTCAGGCATTCCTGACTCCAACTCTTCCCTGACTCTATCTATTTTATCACTTAACTGCCCCCCCCAAATAAAAATAAATCTTTTTCAAATAGACTTCTTAAATGAGTCTTTATAAATTGTCATTCTTTGAAAGGATCCTCTGTACTATATACTCCCCTGCCTTCATAAAGTAAGGACACATAATAATTTAATGGTATTTGATGCCTCAGAATTACTGCAGTATCATCCAATCTCGTAGCTAGAAGAAACTTCAACAAGCCTACCCAGAAATCACCTCTGTGACATTCTTAATCAGTGGTCATTCAGCTTCTACTTGGAGATCTTCAATAATGAGAAGCCCACTCACTACCTTTGAAGGCAATCCATCCATTACATCTATGTTGTCTCTACTTGTTAGCATCTTTATATGGAACCAAAACTCTATCTTTCTGTGCCCTTCTCTAACCCCCATATCTATTTCATAGCAACTGTTGTTTAGCCACACCTTCCCATTCTATATTTATGTAGTTGTTATTGGAGCTCAACAATAGGACTTTACATTTATCTTCATGAAATTTCATCTTATTCAACTGAGAACATAGGAAAAGGCAATTAATCCTGTCAAGATCTTTGGGACAGCAAATTCATTTACAGAGTACTCCCACTTTGTGAGAGGTCCCTTGTTAAAAAATAACAGTTAAGTAAAACTAATAATACAGTGACCTCATCTGAAACTGGGTATACCACATTCAGATTTGAGTTTTAGCTGACCCTTCCAGCACTGTGCCATCAACGTATTTAATAATCACATCATCTATGTCCCCAGTCAATAAACTGTTAATATATTGGAATAATGCAAGGAGAAAGGTAGATCCCCTTGGCACTACACTAGAGTCTTCCATGCAGGTTAACATTGATTCATTAATAACTAATTGTTGAGTATAATCAATCAATCCATTCCTCAACCAATTAAGTATATTACAGCCTTGTCAGTGTTTCTTCATCTTGATCTATTAAACACCTCTTATCTCATTGTACTGTGCTAGGTATTGGGGATCCAAAGGTGAAACAAGAAATAGTGAATATCAAGAATTATACTATTCTATAATGTTGTGATGCCCTCAAGCCTATTGAGGCAAATCTGAATCTCCAGTCCTTTAGGAAATCTGATCAACACAATCCTCATCCACAATTCCAGAGGACTCATGATGAAACATGCCACCCACCTGTTGGTAGATAGGTGATCAACCCAGAGCAAGGACTGAGGAATTTTTTTTTGGACGTTACTGATGTGGGAATTTGTTTTGCCTGGCTACACATGTTTATAACAGGTTTTGTTTTTCTTGCTTTCTCAGGGGTGTGGGTTAGGGTCGGGGGAAAGGGGATATAGAAAAGGAGTTGAAAAACTTTTTAAAAGTTAAATTAAAAATAAAGTATTCATTGTCCTATGATTCTTTATAAGGCAGTTTACCCTACACAAAATATTTATGCCAATAATACTGGGATTTTTTAGCTTAATCTGTACTTCTCATCATTTTTTGTCTTCTCTCTTGTCAGTCTGCCAATTATCATTTCTTACTACTGTCCATGGGTCTGCATGTAGTACTTTCTTTCTTTTTAATTTGCCACTTTTAAATCTGCAGTTAACTTTAAAAGCAGTTTGCCAAGTTTGTTAGATTTTTATGTAAAGTAAGAGTAAATAAGCCCTAATTAAGGGTGCAAGAGAGGTCTTTCATGAGTCAAATAAATGGACTAAATTTATTATATGTCACCCAATTTGACTTCTCAGAGGCATTTTGGGGGTGAGGGCAGCACAACTTAGGTCTTTGCTTCTGGCTATGTTCCATATAACTGAGATTATTAGTTAAGTGTTCATTCTATAACTAAGGTGATACCATATCCTATCTACACCATACAAGTGCTGCCAAGATGTGTGTTATAGTGGGAAAAATATAGGGAAATTTTAAAAGCTTTTAAACCAACATTTAAAAAGATTTTTGTACTCAGATCTCCTCTTTTCAAACTCAACATGCAGAGTCAGGAATGGCATTTGGATAAGACAGGACACTACTCTTGGCATTAGGAAGACCTAGGTTCATTCTCATCTCAAATACTTACTGTCTTTGTGGCCCTGGACAAGTCATTTAACTTCTTTAGGCCTCATCTGCAAAATAATAGGATTAGATTTTATGTTTTCCAGAGTAGTTTCTATCCCTGTATCAATGATCCTCAGATCCTTTATAGATCCTATAAACTCAGAATACCAAGCTTCAAGTAATTTGCCAAATTGTGATTTCATAGAATACATCATTTCAGAGATGGCAAGGACTTTAGAACACAGAAAATAAACTATCAGAAGTAATAGGGATTAAAGAATAAGGAATATCAAAGCCAAAGGTAGTCAACAGACATTTATTAAGCATTTACTATGTATACTACATGAAGGATACAAAGAAAGGAAAATATACAAACCACAGTCCCTGGACTTAAGCTTATATTCTAATTGGAGAAATTATATGAAAAAAAAAACCTGTATATAAAAGATAAAATACAGTAGATATAGAAGGCAATCTCAGAGCAGTGAAGTTGGGGTGGATGGAAACCTGGGAAGGCCTCCTGCAGAAATCAATGTTTGGTCTGAGTCTTGAAGGAAGCCAGGGAAGCCAGGAAGCAGAGATGAGGAGGGAGAGTAGGCCAGGCATGGGGGACAGTCAGTGAAAACACAGAGAGTTGGGAGAGGGTTTGTAATGTTTGAGATCAGGGAAGAAGGTCAGCGTCTCTAGTTCATAAAGTATGTGGAGGGGAGTTAAGTGTGAGAAAACTGAAGAAGAAGGGGTCATGTTAGGAAAGGCTTTAAAGGCCAAACAGAAACTTTTATATTTGATCCTGAAAACACTGAAGTTTTTAGTAATAGACATGTTTCAGAAAGATTAATTACTACTATTATTACTCAGTATTATACTAGAAGTGCTTGCTATATTAATAAGACAAGAAAAACAAATTGAAGGAATAAGCATAGGCAATGAGGAAACAAAACTATCACTTTTATAGGTGATAATTTACTTGGAGAACCCTAAGGAATCAGCTAAAAAACTGATTAAACAATTAATTACTTCAGCCAAGTAGCAGGATATAAAATAAACTCACACAAGTCATAAGCATTTCTGTTTATTACCAACAAAATCCAATAGTAAGAAATAGAAATAGAAATTCCATTTAAAATAACTGCAGATAGTATAAATTACTTGGGAGCCTACTTGCCATGACACATGTAGGGACAGCATGAAAACAATTACAAAGCATTCTTCACAAAAATAAAGAGATCTGCATAATTGAAGAAATAGTAATTGCTGTCGGGTAGGTCAAGCCAATATAAGAAAAATGACAACACTACTTAAATCAATTTCTTATTCAGTGCCATACCAATCAAACTACTGCAGAATTACTTTATAGAGCTAGAAAAAATAATAAAATTCTTCTGGAGGAACAAAGTGAAGACTATCAAGAAATTAAAAAAAAAATACTAGAAGGAATGAGGCCTAGCAATACAAGATTTCAAACTGCAATACAAAGCTGTAATCATTTTGTAATCAATTTAGTCCCAGGTAATAAATAGATTTATCAATGGAAAAAATTAGATACGCAATATACAAAAGCAAATGAGCACAGTAACCCAGTATTTGATGAACTCAAATATCCCAGTTATTGGGACAAGAAATCATTATTTGACAAAAATTTGAGAAAACTAGAAAGTAGTCTGGCAGAAACTAGTCATAGGCCATCATCTTGTGAGATAAAAAGATAGAAAGATAAACTCAAAATGAGAGAATATTTTAGATATGAAAGGTGCTTTCATAGACAGATTAGAGGAACAGAGAAGAAACTACATGTCAGATCTATGGAGAGGGGAAGAGTTCATGCCAAACAAGAGTCAAGGGAAGCAAAATGGATAATTTTGATTACATAAAATTAAGAAGGTTTTGCACTAAAAACAAATGCAGCTAAAATTAGAGGTAAAGCAGAAAACTGGGAACATTTGCAGCAAATTTCTCTGATAAAGGTCTCATTTCTAAAACATATAGGGAATTGAGTCAAATTTACAAGATAAGGGCCATTTCCCAATTAATAAATGGTTAATGGATATGAATAAGCAGTTTTCAGAGGAAGAAATCAAATCATCAATAGTCATATTTTAAAAAATGCTCTAAATCCCTAATTAGAGAAATGAAAATTAAAACAACTCTGAAGCACCATCTCACAACCATAAGATTAGCTAAAATAATCCCAACAAAAAAGGAAAATGACAAATGCTAAAGAGAATATGGGAAAAGCAGGTATATTAATGTATTGTTGTTGGATCTGTGAAGTAGTCTAACTATTCTGGAAAGTAATTTGGAGCTATGTCTCCACAGCTATTAAACTATGCATAGCCTTTTACCCAGCAATATTGCTACTATGACTATATCCCAAGGAGATGGAAGAAAGAAGAAGATCCATATGTATAAAAATATATATAGCAGCTCTTTTTGTGGTGGCAACAAATTCGAAACTACAGGTATATTCATCAATGGGGAATGGCTGAACAAGTTGTGGTATATGAATGTGATGAAATACAATTGTACTATAAGAAATGCTGAAGGTGATGGCTTCAGAAAAGCCTGAGAATTTTATGAACTGATGTAAAATGAAGTAAGCAGTACCAAGAGAACAATCTACACAGTGACAGCAATATTGTAACAATGATCAACTGTGAAAGGCTTAGTAACTTTGATCAACACAATGACCCAACATGATTCCAAAGAACTCATGATGAAACATGATACGCCTCCAAATAGAGAACTGATGGATTCAGAATACTGATTGAAGCATATTTTTGTCCTTCCTTCCTTGTGTCCTTCCTTCTTTCCTTTTTCTTTCTTTCTTTCTCTTTGCTTTTTTAAAAATGTGACTAAAGCAGAAATTTATTTTGCATGACTATACATATTTGTAATAGGTTATGATTTTTTTTTTGCTTTCTCATTGGATGGAGGAGGAGGTAAGGGAAGGAACTGAAAAAAAGAATTAAAAAAGAATAAAAAAGCCTGTGTGCTTATATATCTATATCAAATACACACACGCACACTCACACACATATAAAAGTTGTATGTAAAATAATTTGTTTGACAAGAAGGCCCACTTTTTCATGTGAGATAGAGGTGAAGGAGTAGTTAATGGAGGAAGACACTTGAGTCATGTTAGATAAGGAGAAGAGGTGAAGAAGAGAATCTCATGAATTTCCTCAATTTTTTTTTTTAGTGAATTATGAGGTGAGGTCCTCATTTGAGAGGATGGGAGAAGAAGGTGTTGTGGGAAGCTTGAGGAAGGGTGAAAAGATATTGAATAGCCGATATGGTGAGTGGTATAGTGAATAGACAAAATGTGCCTTACTATAAGGAGGGCCCATAACAGACGTAGTGAAATCGATCAACATAGTTTTTTGTGATTTTCTTTACCTCCATTCAATAACATATAAATTGGAGCAAAGGTGGTAGATGGTGGGAGTAATCTAAGGTAGGGGTTCAGATGGGCATGACTGGCAACAGGATAAGGGAGCAAAAGATTCAAGTGTAGAGGAGTGTAGCACTGAATGCTAAAGGCACCTTAGGACAAAACACTTCAACTATGGGAGTTGGAGGGAGTCTTCAAGGTTATCTAATCTAGCCCTCCCATTCTACAGATGATGAAACAGAGGACCATAGAGGGAAAGTGATTTGCCTAAACTCACCAGAGTGGTAAGTGATGGAACTGGGATTAGAGCCCAGATTTCTTGACTTTAAATCCAGCAATGGGCCTCACAAGCAATATTTACAGAGGCAGGAAATAAAATTCTTTAAATCCACAGCCTGTAAGATGAGCTGAGATGTTATTATTTTGAGGTCTCCACTGTGTTAGGGCATATAATAAAATACCCAGTAATAGTTAGCAATGATTGTTTCTTCTTTTCTCAAGGCTCAAGACAGTCAACAGGAAAAGTAAGGTGGAGACAAAGAGAGGAGGAATAGGAGAGAAAGAAGAAAGAGAAAGACAAGAGGGAAGAAAAGGGGTAAGGAAAGTAGCTGGTGACCCAGCATGGTATAATGTAACTACAACTCTCTGGAAAAAAGAAGGAAAGGGAGGAGAAACATTTCTTAACAATCTATTATGTGCCAAGCAAATGCTTTACAAGTATTAAATCATTTTGATCCTTGCAATAACCCTAAGAGATAAGTGCTATTAGTGTCCCCAGTTTACAGATGACAAAACTCAGACAGTCAAAGGTGTTGTGACTTGCCCAGGGTAGCACAGCTAATAAGCATATGAAGCTGGATTTAAACTCAGGTAGGTCTTCCTGCCTCCAGGCTCAGAACTCTGTCTACCTCGCTGGCTCTATGAGGACCTGTGTTTGAATCCTGACTGCTACTCTGCTCTGACTCTGACAGGCTTCATTACTCCAGATAATTTTCAGTTGATTATAGAAGTAAGGCATTTCAAATTGGAAAAGCAAGCCATGTGGTATGGTGGAAAGAGTGGCTTAATGTCAAAGTTTGGGGGTTTGAATACTGATTGTCCTCTGCTACTTAAGGACTATATAACCTTGGACAAATCCCTTTGTGAACCTCAGTTAAAAAACAAAACAAACAGCAAAACAGAATATGATACGTCACTCTTTGAATCCCTCCTTAGTCAGTCCTCAAGGAGGTTTTCCATAAACCCCTCTGCTGCACCACACTGCCCTCCTTTGTTTGAGTTTGCTTCCAGAAAAGAAAAAAAAAGCCACCTAGGGCTTCTATTGTATTGCCAGAGTTAGGTTTTTGTCAGAAAGATACTGAAGTCTTTTCATTTTTCTGTTGGCTTTAAAAGAAGGTGTGTGTGGGGAGGGGGAGGGGGAGAAGAATTGGAGGAAAATACCAATCCATACTGTACCTTCATAGGAAAGGGGAAAAAAAAGGTAATTACACTTTGCCCCCAGGTCCTGACTGATTGGTGAGTCTCTCAGACACTGTAAGTAGGCGCCACAAATTGTGTAAGCTCTGACCTGCTGGCAAGCTGCCTAGTTCACATGACAGTGATATCTGATGGTTTTGGCAAGGCCGAGGTGAGACGGAAAGGTGCCTAGGAACCAATAGACAAAGAACTAGGGCTGGGGGTGGGGGCAAGTGAAGTCTTTTAAAAGGGATAATAATTTTGAAGATGTCTCATTATTTGATCTTTAGAGTATATCACCTACCATGCATCTGGGGGAAGAGGAAGAATGAGGGATGCATTCCATTCAGAGGCTTAGCTGGAGCCAGTCAATTCAGCTAATATGGAGAGCCTGCTCCATGTAGGGCCCAGTGCTTTGGACTGTGGATAAAAAAAAATTCATAATGCCATAGTCCTTACCCTAAGGCACTGGGGGAAGAGAAGGGGAGGGAGACATATGTCAGCAAATTGATATGATATGAGGGTTCCTTTTCTATCTCTTCTGAGCCTAGGTTAAACCAACTGGATTTTGTAGCTGTAGTGTTTAGTACAGTGCTTGTCATATAGTAGGACTTAAAGAATGGTTGTTGATTTCAATAAGATCATAGGCTTATGAAAGGCAGGTATGTAAAGAGAAACATTAACCAAAGTTACTAATTGGCAAGGATTCTTAACAAGAACAAATGTACTTGAGTTTATGGTCCACATTGGCCCCAAGCAATCAATATTTATCAAGTGCCCCAAGTATCCCCAAACACTGGGCTGTATCACAGTATCTCATAATTTCTGTTTCACATGAGAGTCAGTAGATCCCTCCACAAAGTCATGGCATGCTCAGTTGGATGGCTAGCTCATGAAATGTCACCACTTTCATTGATGTTATTGTTAGCATTGTAATGTAACCTAGGTTGAATCAAAATATTACAAAGGTTTTCAATAATAGGTAAGTAGGGCAGGATTCTCCAATGGGGCCTCCCAAATGAGGGTATGGTCTTGTGGTCATGTTACAAACAAGCCAGTTTAGACACAAAGCACTCATGAAGCAGCATGGTATCCTTGGTCTTGAGGTGGGCATTTTATCTGAACCAGATGTTAGATTTAAGCACAAGAAAGAAGTGATTTTAGAAGTTAGTAGGGCAGATGCCCATGAGTGGCAGGGAGAATGGAGGTATATTATATGGTCAAGGTCATGTGAATGGTAAATGGTAGTCATTCTAGAATACTATGACTTTATAGATCATCTAGTCTAACCTGTTGATTTTTAAGGATGAAGAAATTAGGAACTAGAGAACATGAAAGATAAAGCCAGGCTACTCAGCTAGTTTGGGATTGAGAAGTAATTGTATTTTATGTTATTTTTTGTTTGTTTGTTTTTTGATGTGGCAATTGGGGTTAAGTGACTTGCCCAGAGTCACACAGCTAGTGAGTGTTATATGTCTGAGGCCAGATTTGAACTCAGGTCCACCTGACCCCAGGGCTGGTACTCTAGCCACTGTGCTACCTAACTGCCCCTTGAGAAGTAATTTGAATCTTGAACAAGTCACTTCACCACTCCCCATTTCAGCATCCTCATTTGAAGTGAGGCTCTTGAAGTGAAGTCAAGAGCCCTCGTCCCTGGAACACCAGGTTCTAATAAAGTGAGCTTTTGTTATAGCTTCTCCAGAACCGGGCCTCTGCCTCACTTCTCTATCGTCTCCCCCACCGTGGCATCATGCTGAATACCACTCCTGCTTCCAATTCCATTATATATGTTGCCTTCTGCCTTTTCTCTTAGTTCCTTGAGATTTGTTTGTAGATTTATTTCCAGATCTTTGCACAGTGCCAGACACATAGTAAGCTCTCAATGAGTGCTTTGTCTACCTATCTGTCTGTTTATCTATCTACTTGCCTATCAAATGAAATAATATTTGTAAAAAGAGCTTAGTACAGTGCCTGGCACACTATAGGAGTTATATAAATGTTTATTGTCTTCCCTTCCCTGCTTTCCTTTCTCCTCAACTTATCGACATCTATGATTCTATGAAACCACATCTTCTAATTCCAAATCTAGTGCTGTTTACTGCCTCACATGCCATTTATAAAATGCAACCTAACTCTGAACAAATGGCTCGAGGGAACAATGTTCCTACCACCCTCTTCAATTTTGGACAATTGTGTCTGAATCTTTAAGTCTAAGTCATTCTTCACTGATTGATTAATTGAGCTGGTCTGCTGAGATCCTGACTACATCGAGGTGGAGCTCAGAGGAGGAGACAAGATGGTACCAGGATCTGGTCATCAGATAACACGGGATATGAGGATTGTTTTCAGATTCATACTCAGGGAATGGCATTCCATGCTTACTCCCTTTGGTCCTTCCAGCCCCCAATACCTGACAACCATTAACTTGCAAGCCTTTGTGTATCAGGCTATTTAGGACAAAGTGGGTAGTCAATGAAGGACAGCAAAGGCTAAGACCCCTCCCCCTTATCATTCCCCCCTTTCACACACACACACACACACACAAACATTCAAGCAGATGATTTCATCAGGACAATTTTTATTCAACTTTCTCTAGACAAATACAGGCTCCAACATGAATGAAGATAAGCTTACAGAGAACATAATTTGGGAAAGCGTGAAGGAGAAAGATCAATGGACTAAAATTCAGGAGACCTAGGTTAGAATTGTACCTCACACTTATTAACCATAAGACTTTGAGCAAGCCACTTACCATTCCTCTTAAGCCTCAGTTTCCTCACCTATAAAACAGGTATCATAATATACTATTTGCCTCCCATAGTTGTTAACAAGACACTTGAGAAAATTTAAAGTCTTGTGAGATAGCTACCCTTTGACATTATTTTAATATAGTCACTGGATCATAGCTTTAGAGATGGAAGGGCTATTCAGGCAACTAATAGTAAAGGTCATCTAGTCCAGTCTAGCTCAATAAACCACAGTAATTCCCTATTGCCTCCAAAATCAAATAGAAAGTCGTCTGTTTGGCATTTAATCTTCATAATCTGACCCATTTCTAAATTTCCAGTCTTTTCCTACTTTACTTGTGTGTGTACATGCTATATAGTTCAGCAATACTGGCCTACTTGCAATTCCTCTCACATGACCCTGCATCTCCTGCCTTCATGACTTTGTCCTGGTTGTTCCTCATCCTTAAAATTCTTTATCTTTTCACTTCTGCCTCTGACTTTCTTTACAACTTAACTCAGATTCTGCCTCTACTAGAGGACCTGCCCACTAGTGCCCTCCTAGTGAGATTATTTTCCATCTACTGTGTACATGTCTTCCGTATACCTTGTTATTTGCATCTTGTCTCCTTCATTAGACTGTGAGCACCTATTGGGCAGGGGTTGTTTTTCCCTTTCTTTGTATCCCTAGTGCTTAGCACAGTGTTTGACATATGGGAAGTACTTAAAAATGCTTTTGGAACAGTTGACTGACAATCTTCCCATTTCACAGATGAGAAAACTGAGGCCCACCAAGGTTAAGTGACTTGCCAAAACTCAATCCTTCCTTATTCCCACTAATGAAGGAACCTGATCTTTAGCATGGACAGCAAGGCACATAAATATACACTGTTTGTCAACTTAAGTACACTGCATTGTGGGCATTTGTTTTACTAGTTTGCATATGCTTTATTGCCTGAGAACTCTAAGGGTTAAATTATTGTCACATCTTTCCATCTGTGGGTCATAAGGAAGAAGGAAGATGGTCCCTGGGAGAATCAAGCAGGCCCATGTGTCAGGCCCAATCACATTCAGCCTGATTGCAGTCTGCCTACCACGAAATGTGAAGAGGGGTGTTTAGCAGCTGTTTATTGGATTAATATAATAACATCTCACATTTCTATAGTTCTTTAAGATTTGCAATGTAGTGTCCTCATAATCACACAGGGAGGTTATGTAAGTATCATTATTTCAGTTTTATGTATGAGGAAACTGAGGCACAAAAAATTGAAGTGAATTGCCCAACATCACATAGTTAGCACATGGCAGAGCTGAGAATTAAACCTGGGGTCTCTGATTCCCAAATAAATGCTCTTTCAGCATTGCACAGCACTACCTCTTAAAAGCTCTAAACAAATCAGACCATTTAGGCCTTCAAGGGGATTTTCCAGGCCTGAATTTTGCAGTTTAAGCATTTCCGTGGACTTCATTAGTTGCAAAGCTTTATCCTCTTCATATTCAGTGACTCTATTTACTTAGTAGGAAAGAAATGGGAAGGTGGAAGTAATAAAAGTGTATTTCAGAATATAACCCTTGATATTTTGGGATTGGGAAAGTTAATCTTGCTTGTCCATGTACCTGCCTCCTACTCCCAGGACAAGCAGTCATCTTAGGGATAGAGAACTATGGGACAGACCTTTAGGACATGATGCAAGGCTTCATTTTTAAATTGTCATTATATCAGTGTCAGTATGATGCTGCCAGATATTACCTTTTGATCAGTTTTTGTTTGCAGGTATGCTTGAGTTGTGACACTGTGGAGATTTTTGCCTTGATTTAAAAATTAAACAAATATTTCTGAAATGCGGGCCAGGGATATATAGCTAGAGCAACATTTGAATTGATCTGATCTATTGTGCTTTATATAGACAGAGTGAGTGGGAGAACTGGTGTTTCTGGGTCTCTGACTTTCTCAGGAGTATGGAAATGGTCACATCTGATTTGGACATCCTCATATGGATACAGTCCCAGGCTATGCCCAGAAGGAGATTAGGGCTGTGTAGATTCCTGCTGAAATGGTGTTATTAACCTGCTATGTTCATGAATCTCGCTGACTAAACAAAGCTGGAGCCATGTTGATATATTTGGGGACACTATGTTAATTAGTAATTTAATAATAATAATAATAGCTAATATTTATATTGTGCTTATTATCTGTGAGGTACCATGCTAAGTGCTTTATGATTATTATCTCATTTGATTTTTAAAACAACCCTGGGAGGTAGGTGCTATTATTATCCCCATTATAGAGATGAGGAAGCTGAGGCAAACAGATGTTAAATGACTTGTCCAGTGTCACACAGTAAGTATCTGAGGCTGGATTTGAACTCAGGTCTTCCTGACTCCAGGCCCAGTGTTCTATCCACTGTGCCGCCTAGCTGCACGATCGTCAATGACTAGCCTTTTTGTCAGCTCCCTCTTATTTACTTCTGGGAGACACATTTCAAACAGGAAATTGCCAACATGGAGCAACTAGATTTGGCTGAAGGAATTGGGGATGTTAAGACTATAGATGAGAAGACTTGGGGATTAAATGTTACAACTATCTTTGAGTATCTCATAAACCATTCTGTAAAGAAGTATGGGGGCAGCTAGGCGGTGCAGTGGATAGAGCACCAACCCTGGATTCAGGAGGACTTGAGTTCAAATTTGGACTCAGACACATAACACTTACTAGCTGTGTGACCCTGGGCAAGTCACCTAACCCCATTGCCTAGCAAAACAAAACAAACAAACAAAAACAAAGAAATGTGAAACTTTGCCCCAAAAAGTAAAGTTAGGAAAAATGGAGGGAAGAGCAGAGAGGCAGATTACCAAGTGGACACCAGGAAGAACTCTCTAACAAGACGAATGGGCTAAAGGGTAATAGATGGTCTCAGCAGGTAATGAGTTCCCCATCACTTCAAGGTCTTCAAGTGGAGGCTGGATGACCACCTGTTGGGAATGTTATAGAAGGAATTCTTGATCAGGGATGAATTGGACTAGGTACCCTCAGAAGTCTTTTCTAATTTTGAGATTTGATGAATCTAAGAACTCATTAAAGGATACATACAGGTAGAATAAAAAAAGACAATTATGTATATAGTAGCTTTATTATTTCGGATGACCTTTGCCTGTGTTTACCCAGAGCTCACTATTTCTATCTGTGTCATCACAGAACTAGACCTGGAACCCTGAACTTAGCTATTTTTATCTGATATCTAGAACTAGATACTAGATAGCTAGTAAGTTATCTTACTAGTTTAGATTCCTTTCTCTTTGTATAACTGACATCTTTATCTCAAGAATGGCTAAACTCCACATTAGCTTCTACTTGCTTGACCTTCTATTGCTCTGAAATGATTCCTTTGATAAGAGGATGTCTCTTAAGACCACAGGCCCTTGTTGTTTCCCTAACTTGCAATGGCTTTTATTGATATCACCTGCCCCCCTTGGTTCTAGGGTACATTAGCCTTTCAGATCCCATAATTATTTCTGGGATGTCATCAGAGCAAAATGCCCCAAATGGCCTGTAACCCCTTTGCTGATAGACACATGGTTAGTCTTGCTAATCGCTTCTTGGTCAGCTATTAAGAAGGGTAGGAGGAAAAAGTAGTGGATTTAGAGACAGAGGACTAGAATCTCTGCTACTTCTTACTTGTGCAACCTTCAACAAATCTAGATTTGGGTTTCATAATCTGTAAAATGAGGAAATCATCTTTGGATGTACTTCAAAGTTTCCTGACAGCTTAAACATTCTGAAATGTTTCTAATATTGTTATTTTATCTTCTAAAGTCTCTTAGAGCTCTGACATCTATGACCAACGGTCCACTCCAGCCCTAATTTTCTATGTTCTCAGGTCCCTTCCAGCTGTGATATTCTCTGTCCTATGCTCCAAAGCAGAGGTTCTCCAGAATGCCACCAAACCAGATTAAAATGTAATTGGGAAATATTTAACAAATAAATAAAAATAAAATTAAAGATAGATAACATTACATTTTAGGGGCAGGTAGGTGCAATGGATAGAATACCAGGCATGGAGTCAGGAAGACTCATCTTTCTGAGTTCAAATCTGGCCTCAGACAAGTGTCTACTAGCTGTGTGACTCTGGGCAAGTCACTTAACCTTGTGTGCATCTATTTTCCTCATCTGTAAAAATGGGCTAGAGAAGGAAATGGCAAGCCACTCCAGTATCTCTGCCAGGAAATCCCCAAATGGGGTTATGAAGAGACACGACTGAAAAATGACTAAACAGCAATTGAACATTACATTTTAAAGTTGAGTCAGTATGATTCCCACATGGATCCTTACATACCTATTAGTGGTCTCCATTTCTCCTTAGGTTTGACAGCACTGCTCTAAGGTCACTTTCATCTCTGACATTCTATGCTCTAATGTCCCTTCCAACTCTGACAGTGTAAATTCTGTGCTCTGAAATCCCTTGAGATCTGAAACTCTGTTGTTCTAAGGCCTCTTCCATCTCTAACATTATTTGAAATTCTGTTTCAATATAGAATTTACTGCTTTGTAATCAGCATGTAATCATTGTGGGAAAACTCAGCCTAAAGGAAAAATTAACTGAAGAAGACTTCAGAGCATTATGCTTTTTTTTTTTTCCTTTGCTCAAACGTGTCAACATAAACCCTGCGTTAGGAAGTCTTAGGAACCTTAAGTCTTTTTTGCACACGAAAGTCACTGAAACACCAACTCTCTTCATGAAGTGTCAAATACGTCATTGCAGTAATAACACCATTGCCTCCTAAAGGTCTGGATTCAGTTCTTCCTACTCTGGAACTGGAGCATGGCCAGAGTTTAAGGGGAATTGTAGCTTTCAAGATAGAGCTTCACTTCCTCTTCCTTCCCACCACAGGGAGGGCACATATTGAACAAAAAGTCAGAGATGATGAGAGATGAGTCCCAGAAATTTGAATTGAGGCCTAGTTTCCTTCTCCCTCTTCCATTAGCACTTTTTGCTTTGCCCTTCAAAAGAATTAACACTGCCTTCCCACTTTCCCCGAGGGAGAGTTGGCTCTTAACTGTTGCAGTTTCTCAGAGAGGGATGCCAAGTATGATTTTGGAAAGAGGTGATGGGAAGTTACTAGTTGGCCCCGTTTGGTGTTTTATGTTTGAAAAGGATTTTTCTCTCATTCATTAGTTAATCTGTCTCAACACCCCTTGGAGGTTCATGGATTATGGCTGTTAGTTATTCCCATTTTATAGGTAGAAAGGCCTAGGCCTAGAGAGCTCAAGAGGACTTACCTAAAATTAGGCACTGGGCACATAACAGAATCAAGACAGTGCACTTATACGGCTAAAACAAATGAGAAAAAGGAGAACTATTTTTAGTGGTAGTTTAGAGAGAATGAGACCAGGTGGCTTTGAGGGTTTGTGCCCTCCAGCTCCCAGGTTGTCCTCCCTTCATTAATATCCTTAATTCCTCACCATTTTATTCCTCAGTGGGTCTTCAGTTAGGCATCTTGCTACACAATTGAGTTATTGTTCAGTTGACATAAAACACAACAATAGTATAATTAGAAAGGTTGCATTAGGATGCCAGAGAAAGAGGGTAATTATTTGCTGAGTGATGAATCGTGATAATAGTAACAACATGATTGTAATTTTCTTATTGCACTGAATCCTGCTGCTCATAACTTGTTGATACCAAAATAGAAAGGGAGCTTTTCCCTAATGACTGTATACTTCTGCAGATAGAAATTATATTTTCTGCACTTACAGATCATGTTTGAAGGAGTTCTTTGTCTGAGAAGGCATCATGATGTGCTGGAAAGAACACTTGGATTTGGAAAGGGAACTTTGGTGCAAATTCTGACTTGGTGGTGTGACCAGGACCAAGCCAGTACTCTATTCTTCAGTTTCTTCATCTGTACAATTAAGGAGTTGGGTTCAATGATCTCCAAGTTTCCTTCCTACTCTCAACCCTATGATCCTCTGCCAGAACTCCTTTCCTGTCTGATACTAGTATTAATGGACCTGATTATATAAAGTGCTTAGTGCTCGCTCTGTAAAAGAGTGCCCATGGTGTCGCCCCTCAGCCTCACATGCATGAAATGATCAGTATTGCATCCATGAGACACTGTGGCTACTTCAGGACTCCCTGCATTAAGGCTCGGGTATGTGTTGATTTGCAAGGTGAAGAGTGCCACAGGTTTATGTTGTGTGCAGGAAGGTCAGAGACTTGATCTTAGGGAGGTGCTGGGTTAGGGTATTAAGATCACTGGCTCTGGAGTCAATGGACTTTGGTTTAAATTCTCCCTCTCATGCTTTTTACCTGTGTGACTTTGGGTAAGCCCTTTACCTTCCCTGGGATTCTATAAAAATGAAAGGGTTGAACTATATGGTCTTTTAGCACTAAATTTCAAATTCAATGAGCCTGTGAACCTTGTCTGAAAGTAGACAATTTCACCATTGTGATCAGCTGTGTTTCATGCTGGGTTCTGGGGCAGCCCCAGGAATGGGCTGCTTAGACAGGGGAGTGGATCCTAGGAATGATTTTAAAGAGGTTGACAATTGGCAGTATGAAGGGTGAAGAACCAATCAATTGATGGTCATAGAATCTGACCATAAAGGTCATTCGGTCTCTTCCCAGGGATCTGAAGTACGAACTCCGCTTAAGTGCCCTAGGAACGATACCTTCCCTGACCTGCATGTAGTCCCTGTCACAGAATCAGAAGGTGCTGAGCACCCGTGTGTAGGCAGGGTCCTGGGCTGCGTACTGCTGGGATTACAGAGAGGCACAGGGCCCAGGCCTTGCCCTCACAGAGCTCACAGTCTAGCAAAGGAGTGATATGGGAACAAATAACTGTTACAAGGTAGACTGTGCCTAGTTCCTGGCAAACGGTAATCAGTGCTAAATGAGCTCAGAAAAGAGATGGATCCCTGTAAGCTGAAATTGTCAGAGAAGGCTTCCTGGTGGAGATGGGACTAGAGTGGAAGTAATAAGCATTTATTAAGTACATACCATGTGCCAGGCACCATGATAAGTGCTGGTAATAAAAATACAAACAAAAACCAAGATAGTCCCTCTCCTTAAGGGGTTTATATTCTAATGGGAAGAAGAGTGGCAAGAGGTACCCACTGAGGATCATGGTGGAGGAAGAAACCCAGAGACTCAAGAGCAGAGCCCAGAGAAGAATGAAGGTGGGAACAGAGCTGGCTTGGGCACTTTTCTTAAAATGGAACTTTTTAGTAAAACTCATCAATCAGACAGAGAAAAGGGTCACAGAGGCAGCATGATCTTACAAAATGATAAGGTTATTAGGTCATGGTAGAGGAATAAGTTTGGAACATCAAAAGGAGAGCCCAAAGAGGAATAGAGGAGTGAGACTTGAAGGATTAGGAAACTTGGGAAAGAGTGTGGCAGCTAGAAGAAAAGATATAGAAACAAAAATACGGCATGGTGTAGTGGAATGTAAACTCTTTGAGGGAAGGGACTAGTTTTTTTTTTGGTTTTGATTTTGTTTTGTTTCATTTTTTTTACTTGGTATACTCAGCATCTGTCACATAAATTCTTATTAAATTGAATTGAACAGCATCTTCCCAAATCATCATCCAGCCTTCCATTGAAGAGCTCTAATACCATTTGAGACAACCCATGGCATTTTTGGACACTCATTACCAGGGATTTCTTAGATTCCTCTCATTTTGTCCACTAGCCACCTGTGGGGCTAAAAAGACTAACTGGAATTCCTCTTCATTTGGCAACTCTGCAAACATTTGAAAATAATGCTCATGTTTTCTCTTTTCCAGGTTAAATAGCCATCTTTCCTTCAACTTACCTTTGCAGGACATAGTTTCCAGTATTCTTCCCATCCTGGTCACTTTCCTCTGGGCAAGCAGACAAGCCCCAGAATTTTTAATGTTCTGCTTAAATAATGGTGTCCAGAAATGGACACAAAATTCCAAATGTGGCCAAGAATAAGCAGGCAATCAGAAAATCAAAAAGTCAGAAATATGAGGAGTAAGTGGATCTCAGACGTTAAAACAGGTAAGGATAGAATGTTTGGTGATGAAGATGAGTGTTTGGGAAGAGATAAGTAGAAAGTGGAAGTATGAGATTGTATAAAGGCAAAACTCACTACATTTCATTTTGGACCTCCTCTTTTGTCATCATTATGGCATGTGGGGGAGTTCCCAACATATACTTTTCCCTGGAAACTACCTCCCCACCGCAGTTGATTCCTTCATAAGCACTTAGTAGGAATTATCTCTCTTCTCTCTTCACTCAAATCTTTTGAGTTGTGAATTAGCTCCCTGATTTTATGGAGCTCTCATTGGGCATTACCAAATCCATCACTCAAACAGAATAAATTTCGACAAGCAGTTGAAATGTCTTTGACTAAATCAAAGAGATGCCCAGGTATACCTAGTGAAGAATTAAGATAAGTCCTCACCTGACACATGTATTAGGGCTTAGCATCTTATTATTTGCTTTGCAGTGAAGTGACTTGAGTGATTTTATCAAACAGCCCCCATCCTACACTGTGCCCTTAGTTTTAATATTTGCTGTCCTCAACAAAATTACTTGAGTGTATTTGGCAAAGTTCATAGTTCCAAATCCTCTTTAGTAACATGGGGATGGGGTGGGGTAGAATTCCACATTATCTTTTTTTTAATGCTTTTTCCAATGCCTTGTAATAAAGAGTCTTCAAGAAAGTCTTTGTGGCAGAGTTCATATTCAAATCAGATAATTAACATTTTTCCATGCTTCCAAATACCTGGTGACACAATATAACAAACAAATATAATTTTATAAAGTTCTAATAGATTACCTCCTATCTTGGTCCTTGCAAAAGGCCTTCTAGAACCCACAACAATAAATAAAAGAATAATAATAAGAAGAAGAAAAATAAAAATGAAAATAAATTAAGCCTCCCATGTAAGAGTGAAAGCCTGGATAGGGATTAGGGACCTGGGGTTGATGAACTGGAAGTCATCCCTTCACCTTTCAGGTAAGAAGCCAAGTTGACTTGGCTTGGTGTTTGTGTAGTTATGGTGGTTCTCTGGCTTCAGGACGACTCCAGAGAGGGCCCTCCTCCTTTCCATAGAAGGGTACCTCCACTCTGAAGTTACTCCAGTACCAAGTACTACAACAAAACCAGTGCTGGGTCCAAGGAGAATTGGGTTATTTGCCTGCTCTCTTTCCCATTAAAAGAACTCCTCTATTCTGTACCCACCCTGCTCAAAGTAGGTTTAATTATTGACAAAGAAGAAGAAGAAGAAGAAGAAAAAGAAGGAGAAGAAGAAGAAGAAGAAGGGGAAGGAAAAGAAGAAGAAAAAAATTAAGCTTCTTATCTCAGAAGTAAAAGAGAACTTACAAAAATTATCCAACCATGTGGTGCCCTTCCCAGGGGGATCATGGAAGTAAAGTGGACACAAGTTAGGCTACAAAGCTAGAACTGGGTGGGGAGTGGGATCGAATGCTTTTGCCTCTCCCTTTTCCGCTGAGGGACCTCTGTCTCTGCTCCAGACCCCTCCACACAGAGCAGGTTTAATTGTTTAAATCCATCTGGGTTCCCACAGTAATATGGGACAACCCCGCCTCCCACCTCCCTCCAGGGATCACTGCCTCTTGAAAAGGCAATCCAAGAGGAGTTCTAAACTCACTGAACAATGGGACAAGCAGCTTCAGTTTGAGAAGTATAGTTTCAAATAAGAATAAGATTCTAAAAAGGGAGTCAGCACACTCGGGGCTGATTACTTGGAGTTCCTAGCCCAGTAACCAAACCTTAACCTGTGGCTATCACAATAAAATAAGCAGCTCAGTTAGCTCTTAGAAGTTGTTTTTGTTTTCCAATTGATAAGCAAAGGATATGAACAGGCAGTTTTCGGATGACCAAATCAAAGCTATCTATCTATAGTCATATGAAAAAAAATGCTCTAAATCACTATTGATTTAAAGAAATGCAAATTAAAACAACTCTCAGGCACCACCTCACAACTATCAGATTGACTAATATGACTGAAAAGGAAAATGACAAATATTGGAGGGGACGTAGGAACGTTGGGATACTAATGCACTGATGATGGAGTTGTGAACTAATCCAATCATTCTGAAGAGCAATTTGGAACTGTGCCCAAAGGACTATAAAACTGCATGGCCTTTGATCCAACAATATCATTGCTAGGTCTATATCCCAAAGAGATAAAGACCTTTCTCTGATTAGCCCCAGAACTTCCATTTTAAGAAAGGGCCTAGCCCAGTCCTATTTACTTTTTCATTCCTCTCCATGTTCTGATTCTGATTCTCTGGACTTCTTTCTTGACAATGACCCAAATCAGGTATTTTCCCCCCACCCCAGCTTTTCAATTTCCCTTTATGTGTTGTCTTCCCACATTAGAACGTAAGTTCATTGAAGACAGGAATGGAATTTCTTTTTGTTTTTATGTGTATTCTCAGTGCTTAACACAATGCTTGGCACATAGTAAGCACTTAATAAATACTTGATGATGACTACAAGAGGTTATTGGACAAGAATTACATCTGTCTTCTACCCCTCTAATTATCTCTAGTGTAGGCATATTAGTGTGCTCAGAAGAAAAGCTTCTTTCCTGCTCTCTCTTAAGAGAGAGGGTAACCCTTAGCTCATACTTGCAAGCTTAGATCCTTCCCACTGAACTCTGCTTACACAAAAGACCATCTCAAACAGTGCATAGCAAGTAAACTAAATTATTCAAACAAAACAGCCAACAGAAATTAGTGAAGTTCTGAAGATTAGAATATACCAAAGAATACACAAGAGTAAACGGCAAGTTAAACTAGGAGTGAGATAAGATCTCAGCTCAAACCAGGAGAAAGAAAAAAAATCTCATTCAGAAAGGTCTGTTCTCAGCAGTCTTTAGAGTTGCAAGCACTAAAGGTCAAGGTACTTGATGGAAACCAGCTCCCCTGCAGGCTTGAGGGTCTAGAGGCTCCTAATAGCCCTTCAGAAGTTTGAGCTTGCCACTGCCTCCCTTGAAATCCTCCTCTGAAGAGTTTCTGCCACTATTATGTCCTTTACTCTGGTACAAAACCTTGCTCTTAGCATTCTCTCAGCCAATCAGGAGTCACGTCTTCTTCCATATACACAGCATGCAGCACAGAGAAGACTCTCTCCCACCTCACATAAGTGGAAATGAGAATTACATAAGCAAAATATTTCAAGGAATTCAGAAAATAGACAAACATGACAGAATCTGTCTCCAAAATAAGGGCATTATCTTGTAATCATGTTACAAATAGACTGGGCGCAAAGCTTTCATGAGGCAGTATAAGCATCCCATCAAGCATCCTTGACCTTGAAGTGGACATCTTATCAGACCCAGATGTGGGATTGAGAACAAGAAAGAAATACTTCCAGGAGCTGGCAAAGTAAGTACCCATGATTTGTAGAATGGGGCACTTTCCATTAAAAAGCAGACATTCTGTTCATACAAAGAACCATAACTCTTTATGGCCTATGTTAGTTGGGTTCTCTAGGAACAATGAACAATTAAGGATGCTATGACATCATATCCAGTCTACTGTTGCTTATCAGAATTATACCAGTTTATCTTGTTTCTGTTGCCATCCCCAGAGATGACAAGGAGTCCAAATAGTCAAGTCATTTCAAGTTACATCAATAGTGAGACAAACTTCAGTGATCACAGATTTGGCCCAAGCAACTTGGGACCATACCAAGAAAGTGCCTAAACTACCCATACATTTTGACCTGAGTTTCCATTACTAAGTATATACCCTTAAGGAGGTCAAAAACAGAAAGGTACCATATACATCAAAACATGTATTACAATAATTTTTGTGTTAGCAAATAACACAAAAGAAAGTAAATGTGCACTGATTAAGGCATGGCTAAAAAATGTTGGTTGATGAATGTAATGAACTGTTACTGTTCTATAAGAAATGATGACTATGAAAACTCCAAGGAGCATGGAAAGACATACATGAATTCTTTCAAAAAGAAGTGAACAGAGCCAAGAAAACATAGAACATATGTATACACAATACTATAAATGGAAAGGAAAAATGGAAACCAAATGCTAATTATGATGACCAAATATGGCCTCAAAGAAGAGACATAGAAATATTCCTGCTTCCCATCTTTGCAGAGGTAAAGGACTATGACTGTGGAGCATTGTATGCACTTGGTTGATGTGTTGGTTAGTAATGCAGAATTTTGTTTTTCCCATTTTTTCTTTTTGTTCTTTTTTTTTTAAATAAAGGATAGGTCCATGAGGGTAGAGGGAGAAATATATTAGGAAATAATAGTTATGCAAAACAATGAAGAAATAAAGGGGAAAAGAAAATCACCTCATCTGGACCAGCAAATAAGAAAAAAGTGACAGTGACTCATTAGGAAGAAGGTCCAGGGAAGCTCCAGCCAAACTGAACTGTTGGCTGTTTGTTCCCTGGGCCTCCTGTTTACATGTCTTTGCAAGGCTATCTCCCAGGCCTGCAATATTTTCCTTCCTCACTTCTACCTCTTAGAAACCATAACTTCCTTAAAGATCCAAGTCACATACAACTTTCTTGAAGAAACATTTCTCCACAAGGGGAGAAAAGGACTCCCAGTGCCAAGACTTGTGAAGTATTGGCTCCATGTGGCTCCTACTCATGTGCTTCACCTTCTTTGTATTTTGAATTTGAGCCCTCTCCCTGAGAACTTTGCATGTGCAGTGAGGAAAGTAGGTGGTTTTATTTTGCATTAAAAACGTTAAACCTGAGCCCAGGGACTTTGTGCATTCAAGGGACAAATGTACTTCCAGACTGGAGGATATCCTGGAACTTGTGGCTTGCTATAGCTTCATTAACCCTTTGTAAAAGCTAATTGATGTTAACAGATTGATTCTTATTGGGAAGGGGGAAATACATTGGATAGCACAATAGCCTTAGAAGCTACAATCCCTCACCCATGGATCATGAAGGAGCAATCTTATGCTCCCCTCTGGGAATCTAAACTTCTAGTCCAGTGTGAGTTGAAAGAGTAAGACCCAAAGATGTGCTTCAGGTATGTTGGTAGTTAAATGAATCAACCTCTCAAACCAAGCTTAGGCCCCCATTTTAGCAGATGATACCACAGGTTTAGAAGAAAGGTCTGTTTTCCTATGCCAGTTGGGGAAATATAAGCTTTTCAGTATATAGAGAAATGAGCAGAATGTTTAATCATTGTGGGTTCCCCAAATTCTGCTGCTGTGCATTTATGAGATCTTGGCTTGATACCTTCTAATTATGTAATTATTTTGTGTCCCAGCCAACACGACTGGCATATGCTGATTTTTCAGATAGCACTTCAGGAGGTCACCTTGACCCCATTAGACCCTCTTTGGTGCTGCTCTCCACCAGTAAGCAAAGACATTGTGTCACCATGCCCCATGGTAAACTGCCTCTTGTTGTCTACTATTCCCACCCCTAATGAAGGCAGGATCCTAGGACAGCAGGAACACAGTGTAATAATACTGATGTTTTTATCAGTATGGTTTGCTTGGCTCTTGCATTTCCCCCTAGTTAGTGTGCAGTACAAGGCAGTAGATGTGGACCCAGGTATGAATACAAACCCTGCTCTTTTGCAGTACCTGGCACATAGTATGTGCTTGATAAATGTTTATTGAATTGAATTGATGTAACATTCAACAAATAGATTGCTTATAGCTAGCATCTATACAGCATTTGAAGATTTGCAAAGTACTTTCCACATGCTAACTCATTTTATCTTCACAACAGCCCTGGGAGATAGGTACTATTATTAGTTACATTTTAGAGTTGAAGAAACTGGGACAGACAGTGATTAAGTGACGCGCATTGAGTTGGACAGCTCAAAAGGGTCTGAGGCAACATTTGAATTTGGATCCTCCTGATCCAAGTACTGGTGCTCTATCTGATACGCCTCCTAGTTTCCTATCTCTCTGGGCCCCAATTTCCAAAATGAGAGGTTTAGATAACATGTCCTCTATGGTTCCTTCCAGATTTATGTCTCTGTTCCAACAAAGTACTGGGTAATCTCTGAGGTCCCTTCCAGCTCTAAATCCTTCTCTCCCTATAGCCTATGAAACATATCCTGAACCACTAAATGTTTGTTGTAAGGTCAGCTTTACTTTAGCCTCTAAGGTCTAATTTTATCTGTTAAAAAGTAAAGTATAAGTTCCTTTAGACAAGTGTTAAAACTGGAAGGGATTTTATAGATCATGTCCATAAAGGAGGGTCATGTATAATAAAGCTCGGATGATAGTTTGGGGTCAGGTTGTGAGAGGCTTTAAATGCCAGAAGAGAAGGTTATATCAAATTCTGGCCTCAAACTATCATCCCAGCTTTATTATACATGACCTCCTTTATGGACATGATGCTCCAATCAGACTGGTCCTCCTGCTCTTCCTCACACAGGACACCCGATTAGCCATTGCACTGACCTTCCCCACGTCCTGGAATGCACTTACTCCTTACCTCTGCCTTGTAGAATCCCTTGCTTCCTCCAAGATTCCCTTCAAGCTCCATGTTCTCCACAAAACCCTTTCTGGTTTGCCTAGTAGCTGGTCCCCTCCCTCCCGAAATATCCTAGTGCTTATTTTTGTTGTTGTTATCCTGTTGTTTTATTCATGTTCAACTCTTCATGACCCAATGTGGGGTTTTCTTGGCCAAGACACTGGAATGGTTTGTCATTTCCTTCTCCAGCTCAGTTTACAGATGAACAAACTGAGGCAAACAGGGTGAAGTGACTAGCCCAGGATCACTCAGCTAGTAAGGTCTTAGGCCAGATTTGAACTTAGGAAGATGAGTCTTCCTGATTCCAGGCTCAACACTCTATCCCTTACACCACCTAGCAGATCCAGTGTTTATTTTATAATTATTTAATATATCTTATACATGTATATGCTTTTTCTTCTATGTTAAAATGTAAGCTTCTTGAGGTGAGGGGCTATTTCATTGTTGCCTTGGGGTCCCCAGTGCTTAGCACTGTGCCTGGCACACAGTAGGTCCTTAATAAATATTTATTCATGGATTGATTGATCAACTGACTCATAGGGCCCTGGTTCAAATACTTCCGCTGTCATTACTACCTCTGTTATCTGGGGCAAGTCATAACCTCTTTGGGCCTCATTTTCGTTCTTTTTGTTTGTTTGTTTTGTTTTGTTTTGTTTTTGTTTTTGTTTTTCAAGGCAATTGGGGTTAAGCGACTTGCACAGGTTCACTAAGCTAGTAAGTGTCAAGTGTCTGGTCTGAGATCCAGATTTGAACTCAGGTCCTCCTGCCTCCCAGATTGGTGCTCTATCCACTGTGCCACCTAGCTGCTCCGTCATTTTCTTTATCTACAAAATAAGCAAAATAAACAAGTTGAACTAGATATTCTCTAAACTCTCTTTTACATAGGAGATATTATGAACTGTTTTTCTGGAGGATATCATCTGCTGAATCCTCTTGTTTTATACAGGATAAATCTGAGTCTCAGAGAAGGAAAATGACTTATACAAAGTTATACTTTGCACATTAGGAGCAGAAGCCAGGCTTCTGAGGCTGGGTCTCATACTACCTAATGACATTCCTAATTAATGTACCTGTTAGTATTCCTATTAGTGTACCTATTTATAGCTTTCCTTCCAAAACCCTCCCTTCATTGTTCAGCCATCTCCTGATTTTCTCTTTGGGACAGCAATGGTTGTCTCTGTAGTCTATATATTGATGAGGTGGTAAGGTAGGAGTACACAGAAACAAAGCATGGTTTGTACCTAACTAACCCACCCTCCACCCCCAAAACTCCTTGTGTCTTTTGTTTTCCTAACTAATAAAATTCTTCCAACCTGGCATCCCTAGATGCACCTTTTTAATGTTCAAGTTTCCTTTGCAATTATGGCTACTTTAGAAACAATTCCAGTCATCTTGCAAAATCATTTCCAAATACCTTCAGACAGACAACAGTTCTATCTAGCCCTCAGAATTTGCATTGGCCTTATTTATATTTCTGGGTGCAGCCCACCTCTTCTAAGCTGGCACACTCCAGGCTACTGCTCCTCAAGCAGAACTTCATTGTATGAAAAGCAACGGGGGCCTTTCCAGAAAGATCGTTGGCTTCCCCCATTGCTGCTTCCTTATCCTTGCCCTGGGCCTTCTGTCAGTGAATCTCACAACATCCTACCCCTTTACCCCACCCAGTCTTTTATCTCTTCCCTAAGAAAATTGAGAGTGAGAAGGATAACCAGTAAATTTCTGATAGAATATGGGAGCAATTTAATAAGATAAGCAAACATTGGATTTAGAGCCGAAAGACCTGGGTTTGAAGCCTGGTTGTAATATTTACTACCTTGTGTGACCTAAGGTAAGAAATTTCCTTCTGTGGGCCTCAGTTTACCAAACTATCCTGGTTGATGAATGCCCACTATATCAGGCTGTACCAGGCTTCTCCCAGACATAAACCTGTCAAGGTACTGTTCTATTGTTTCTGCTGTGGCTGAATCCTATGAACCTTGACCTCTAGAGGAGGGCTTTCTGTGGATATGCTAAATCACTTGGCTCTAGGACCACTGTCCCAGAGCTGTGCTATCCTAATTGGGAACAGTCCCTACTAGTATTCCCCAGAACACCACACCTTGCTTCCAGCCCTCAACTTTGGTCAATGATCCCTAACACTATATGTACCTCCGCCTGACCCAAATGCCTCCACTTTTTCTGGAAATAGTAATCAAACTGATATTGCTTCAAGAAAAGGAACATTGAATGATTGCTCTATACTCCCACCCACTTCAGAACATAAACTCCTTGAGGTCAGGAAGTCTCTCTGGGAAGACTTGTATGGTCTGATATTGAGTGAAGTGAGCAGAACCAAGAGAATGTTGTACATAGTAACAGCTATGTTGTGCAATGACTAATATTGATAAACTTAACCCTTCCCAGCAATACAAGGATCTAAGACATCTCCAAAGGCCTCATGATGGAAAATGTTATCCACATCCAAAGAAAGAGCTATGGAATTTGAATGCAGATCGAAGCATACTATTTGCTATTTTTTTTCTTTTCTGTTAAGTTTTGTTTACTCTTTCTGGTGGTTCCTCCTATTGGTTCTAATTTTTACTTACAACATCACTAATGTGAAAATATGTTTAATAAGAATGTGTGCATATATATATATCTATATATCTATATATCTATATAGATATATAGATATAGATATATATATATAGCCTATATCACATTGTGTGCCATCTTGGGGAGGGTGGTGTGGAAGAAGGGGGAGAAAAATTTTAAACTCAAAAGCATAGGGAAGTGATTGTTGATAAATCAAAATAAATTAATAAAAAAATAAACAAAAAGAAAAGAAAAACACTCTCATTTCACAGAGGAGGAAATTGAGACCTAGAGAAGAAGAGCGATTTGCTCAGAATCACAGGGCTGGTAAGAGGCAGAGCAGGAATGCAAACTCAGGTCTCCTAACTCGAAATCCAGTACTCTGTCCAGTACAACATGGCTTGTCCTTCCTAGGCTCTGCTCCTTTCAGGGCTCTCTGAAAGGTGGGAGAATGACCAACTTGGGCATGTACCCATTTGCTCTTTGTTTGGGCCCCATTTTATGGTGACAGCATAAATCAATCCCTCCCAGACACAATTCAGGAAGAAGCACATTGAAAAGTTCAAAAGGTATGGGGCAGGGAGAGACTTAGAGAGCTTACAGTAATGGTGGGCATGCCCTTCCAGGGCTCGGAAGCCCTTGGAATATTTGGCTTCTGGCCCAAAACTTGGCCCCTGGATAAAAACAATTTCATTTTAGAATCACTTACAGGACTTTCTTGAATCCTCTGACAAGTCCCTGAACTTGGCCTTCCACTCCCATTCTAATTGCCTTTCTATATGTATAGGGTAAAAACAGGGAGCGGCTCCTTCTGAGAGACTACTTTCAATGCATATAAGTTTGTGCAAGGTTTGTTTTCATTTCCAAGAGAAAGGTGTTGCTTCACCTCTAGTTTGGCATAGCAGTGTTAGTGCAGGAGCTCTTCTCTGAGAAGATAATGGGAGGAGGGTTTGACGGAGGGAGTGGAACAGAAATAACTAGAGTTTTTTTTTTAAATATGTAATTATATAAACCTTTGTGTAGTACTTATTAAATAATTTACATATGTTAATTCACTTGATTTAAGAGGACAGGGAAAATGTATGACATAAAGGAAAATTCATAGGACTCGTATATATTCAAGAGATCTGAGTTCCTAGGATCATAGATTTAGAGCTCATCTTCTTAAATTCCCTTATTTTCCAGAGAAGGTAACTGAAGTCTAGAGAGGAGAAATGCCTTTCCCAAAGTCACATATATAAATGGAAGAGCTAGGATTTGAACCCAAATCTTCTGACACCAGGTCCAGGGGTCTAAACTAGAATCTACTCATTTTTTGACTCAAAAAAAAAAAAGATCAGCATGGTCCCACAGATGACCAAATAAGTGATTGCTAGGATTAGAATTCAGTTCTTGTGGCACCAAGGCCAGTGTTTTCTCCACTATAACATTCTTTTCTATTCTCTACTGCTACTTCTTCCACTAACTTGGTCCGTGACTTTGAGCAAGTTGCTTCCCTTCATTGGGACTCAATTTACTCATTTGTAAAATATACATGTTGGGCTCAACATGTTCTGTGTCTTGAATTAAGAGCGTCTAGCTCTAGGCACTCTGATTCTGTGAATTCTATCCACATGTTATTGAGAATAGCTATTGCTGTCATCATCTAATTCCCTCATTCCAGCTTCATTTTCATCATCTGTACAATGGGAGTGAAAATAGCTGCATGACCTAATTCACAAGATTATTGAGTGGAATGTACTTGGTAAACCTTAAAGTGTTCCAAAAATGTCCCATGTACAACATTGTGCCTATGGAAACTTCTACCCCAGGAAGGAATTACCCAGGAATCAACTATGATGTTGGGGATGCCCAAAATATTTTGAGTGAAGGCATTCTAAGGAGACTAAGTTGTTAGCATATCAGGAAAGGGAGCTTTCCAGAAAGTATAGCAAAATGAAAGAGAAAGTAAGAAAAGGATGAATGAGATGATAATACTAGCTTCAATTTCTATGGTGTTTTATAACCAATAAAGCATTTGTCACCAAGCAACTTCATGAAGCATGTGATGAAAGTAATATTATCACTATTGTGCAAGTGAGAAAACTGAGGCCATGAGAAGTTAAATGACATGTCCAGGGCCACATAACTAGTAAGTATTGGACCTGAGATGGAGGACTCAGGACATTCCACCAAAGATCAATAGTCTTTCCCCTTTGTCATATTGCATCTTGAGAATGAGATTCCTTCATTAGACAAATATTTCCTGAGTGTCTATTATGTGCATAGCCTAATACAAAGCATTATGAGGGATAAAAGATGACTAAGATATATTTCTGCCCTTTGGGACCTTAGATTTAGATGAGAATAAATCTGAAAGAGTAAAAACAACCTGCACAGGAAGATGTTGCCAACTGACAGATTTCATTCTTATCAGTAGAGAATAAGGCTAAACCAGATCATATTGTAGGACGTGTTTTTGTCCACAGAAATATCAAGACAACACAGTCCTTTTGTGTTTAGACACTAGGGTGTTGACATGTAACTGGCCAAGAACTCTTTGGAGCATGAAAAATAATGATTAAGTTTCAGTAAAGAAAATTAACTGGTGAATTGTGTTGAAGTCATAGAATCACAGAATGACAAGAGTGAGGGGTACCTTATAGGTTATCTAATGGAATCACCTCATTTTATAGTTGAGGGAACTAAGGCCCAGAGAGGTTGAAAGACTTGCCCTAGGACATGTTAGCAGCCCAGCAAAGACTAGAGTTTAGGCCTATGCTCTTATGAATACATGCTGTTTGATGATCCTCACAAAAGCCAGAAATCAGGATTTGAAGTTAGGAGAAGGTAGTCACAGATCACAGATTTAGAGCTGGAAGTCAAGTCAAATCAACAAGCATTTATTAAGCACCTATTATATGCTGGTAATGTGCTAAGCTTTGGGTATACAAAGACAAAAACAAGTTTCTGTTCTCAAGGAATTGATAGCTTAGTGGGAAATAATATGTAAGTAACTATATTAAAACAAAATATATATAGGATAAATTAGAAATAATCTCAGAGGGAAGGCACTAAGATTAAGGAAGATGGAAAGACTTCTTTAAAAAGGTGGGATTTTAGAAGGAAGTCATAAAAGTTAGGAGATTGAGATGATGAGGGAGCATAAGGGACAGCCAATGAGAAGACATGGAGTGAAGAGATGGAATATTGTATGTAAGTAACAGCAAGAAGGCCAGTATCAATGTGCTGAAGAATATGGGGAGGGGAGTAAAGTGTAAGAAAGATGGATAGGTAGAAACAGTTAAGGTTGCAAAAGGCTTTAAAAACCAAACAGGGGATATCATATTTGATCCTGAATGTAGGCACTGGAATTTATTGACTGGGGGAAGGGTCATATGGCCAGACCTATGTTGTAGGAAAGTCAATTTGACAGATGAATGGAGGATAGGCTGGAGTAGGGACAGCTGAGTTAGGGAAACTAATCATAAGAAACAGTCCAGGCAGAAGTTTATGAGGACCTGCTCAGGGTGGTGGGAGTACCAGAGGAGAGCAAGAGTTGTATAGGAGGGATGTTATGAAGGTAGAGTCTACAGGACTTAAAAACTGCTTAGATATTGGAGAAGGAGGGTGTTAGAGAGAATGAAGAGTTGAGGATGATATCTAGGTTGTGAGCTTTGGTGACTGGAAGTGCATCAATGCCTTCTACAATAATAGCAAAGCAGGCAGCTAGGTGGCGAAGTGGATAGTGCACTGGCTCTGGAGTCAGTAAGACTTTTCAAATTCGGCTTCAGACTATGTCCCCCTGGGCAAATCACTTAACCCCATTGCCTCATAATAATAATAGGGAAGATAGGAAGAGGGAAAAGTTTGGGTTGGAAATATATTGAGTACAATTTTGTACACATTGCTATCTAGTTCAATAGGCAGTGAGAGATATGAGAATGGAGGTCAGAAGAGAGATTAGGACTGGATAACATTTAATAATAGTACCTCGTCTCCCAGGGTAGTTGTGAGGATCAAACGAGATAATATTTGTGAAGTGTTTGGTATGGTGACAGGAGCATAGTAGGCATTTATTAAGTCCTTGATACCTTTCTCCCTCCTTCTCATCCTTTCTCCCTCCCTCCCTTTGTACAAGAAGACTAGAATAAAAGAAAAAAAGAAAGAAAATGAAAAACAACATGCTTCAGTCTGCATTCAAACAATATCAGCTCTTTTTCTGGAGGTGGGTAGTATGCTTCATCATTAGTCCTTTGGGATTGTCTTAGATCATGGTACTGTTGGGAACAGCTAAGTCATTCACAGTTCTTCATCAAATAATATTGCTGTTACTGTGTACAATGTTCTCCTGGTTCTGTTCATTTCACTATACATCAGTTCAAGTAAATCTTTCCAGGTTTTTATAAAATTCACCTATTCATCATTTCTTATTGCACAATAATATTCCATTACAATATATCATAGCTTGTTTAGTCCTTCCCCAATTAATAAGCATCCTTTTGATTTCCTATTCTTAGCCACCACAAAAAAAGAGTTTCATAAATATTTTTGTACAAATAGGTTCTTTTCCCTTTTTTTGGATGTCTTTGGGATATAGAACTAGAAGTGGTATTGCTGTATCAAAGGGTATGCACAAAGGGTATGCACTTTAAGCATAGTTCCAAATTGCTCCCCAGACTAGTTGGATCAGTTTACAACTCCACCAACAATGCATGAATGTCCCATTTTTCCCACATCCCCTCCAAAATCCTTTTTTTCCCCTTTTTTGTCATATTAACCAATCTGATAGGTATGAGGTGGTACTTCAAAGTTGTTTTAATTTACATTTCTCTAATTCGTAGTAATTTAAAGCATTTTTTCATATGACTATAGATAGCTTAGATTTCTTCATCTGAAAATTGCCTGTTCATGTCCTTTAACCATTTATCAATTGGACAATGACCTATATTTTTATAAATTTGACTCGATTCTCTATATATTTGAGAAACCAGAGATACTTGTTGCAAAACTTCTGCTTTCTTTATAATTTTGGTTGCATTGGCTTTGTTTGCACAAAAACTTTTTAATTTTATGTAATCAAAATGATTTATTTTACATGTTGTAATGCTCTCTATATCTTCTTTGGTCCTAAATTCTTCCCTTATCCATAAATGTGACAGATAAACTATTCCAAACTCTTTTAATTTGCTTATGGTCTCATTTTTTAAGTGTAAATCATGTACCCATTTTGACCTTATCTTGGTGTACAGTGTGAGATGTTGGTCTATACATAGTTTCTGCCAGTTTACTGTTTAGTTTTCCAATTTTCCCAGCAGTTTCCCAATGAGTTTTGGTTCCAAAAATTTTTATCGTATACTAGATTACCATGGTCAGATATGGTCAGATATAGATTACTATAATGTAATTTGTATCTAATCTATTCCACTGATCCATCACTCTATTTCTTAGCCAGTATCAGACTGTTTTGATAATTACCAGTTTGTAATGTAATTTGAGATCTAGTGCGGTTAGACTATCTTCTTTCACGTTTGTTTTTCATTAATTTCCTTGATATCCTCGAGCTTGTGCTCTTGCTGAAGAGTTTTGTTAATATTTTTTCTGGCTTTATTGAATAATGCTTTGATGGTTTGATTGGTACACTGAATAAATAGATTAATTTAGGTAGAATTGTCATTTTTATTATATTGGCTCAATCTACCCATGAGCAATTAAGATTTTTCTAATTGTTTGGATCTGACTTTATTTGTGTGAAAAGTTTTTTTTTTAATTATAGTTATGTTCATATAGTTTCTGGGTTTGTCTTGGCAGGTAGACTCCCAAGTATTTTATATTGTCTACAATGGAATTTTTCTTTCTATCTTTTGCTGCTGGACTTTGTTGGTAATGTATAGAAATGTTGATGATTTACGTGGGTTTATTTTGTATCCTGCAACTTTCTTAAAGTTGTTAATAATTTCAAGTAGATTTTTAGTTGATTCTCTAGATTTTCTGAGTATAACATCATATCATCTGCAAAGACTGACAGTTTTGTTTTCTCATTGCTTATTCTAATTCCTTTAATTTCTTTTTCTCCTCTTTTTGTTACAGCTAAAATTTGTAGGACAATATTAAATATTACATGTGATAATAGGCATCCTTGCTTCACCCCCGATTGTATTAAGAAGGCTTCTAGCTTATCTCTATTACAGTCAATGCTTGCTGATGGTTTTAGATAAATAGTACTTATCACTTTAAGATAAATTTCATTTACTCCTATTCTCTCTAGTGTTTTTTAATAGGAATGGATGCTGTATGTTGTCAAAAACTTTTTCTACATCTATTGAGATAATCATATGATTTCTGTCTGTTTTGTTATTGATTTGGTCAATTATACTGATAATTTTCCTAATATTGAACCAGCCCTGCATTCCTGATATAATAGTCATAGTGTATAATTTTTGTGATATATTGCTGTAATCTTTTAGCTAGCATTTTATTTAAAAAATTTGTATCAATATTCATTAGGTAAATTGTTTTACAATTTTCTTTCTCTATTTTGGCTCTTTCTGGTTTAGATATTAGCACCATATTTGTGTCATAATAGGAATTTGGTAGGACTCCAAATAATTTATGTAGTATTGGGATTGATTGTTCTTTAAATGATAGAATTCACTTGTGAATCCATCTGGTCATAGGGATTTGTTCTTAGAAAGTTCATTGATGGCTTGTTTAATTTCTTTTTCAAAGATTGGGTTATTTATTTTATTTCTTCTTCTGTTAATCTGTTAACTTATATTTTTATAGATACTCATTCATTTCATTTAGATAGTCAAATTAATGGCATATACTTGGGCAAAATGGCTGGTAACAATTGTCTTAATTTCCTCTTCATTGGTGGTGACTTATCCCTTCTGTTTTTAATAGATTTTGGTGTTCTTCTTTCTTTTTTAAAAATCAAATTAGCCAATAGTTTATCAATTTTATAGGTTTTTTCATAAAACTGAATTCTAGTTTTATTTATTACCTTAATGGTTTTCTTACTTTCAATTTTATTAATCTCTTTTGATTTTCAAGATGTCCAATTTGGTGTTTAATTGGAAATTTTTATTTGTTCTTTTTCTGGTTTTTTTTTTTTTGGTTGCATGCCCAATTCACTGATCTGTTTTTTTCCTCTCTTTTATTTATGTAAACAATTAGAGATATAAAATTTTGCCTAAGTGCTACTTTGGCTGAATCTCATAAATTTTGTTATGTTGTTTCATTGTTGTCTTTTTATTTAATGGTCTTTGAGAGAGTAATCTAGCCAGTAAACCCAAATTTACCTTCCTTTGGGCAGAACATCCTCAGGGAAGGGGAGGGGAGGGGAAGGAAGAGGAGAGGAGAGGAGAGGAGAGGGGAGAAGTAGCTGAGTTAACCCAACTGCAACTGGCCAGCTGGGTCCTCATTCAGGCAGCTCAGATCTGCTTTTCTGCATTTGATTGTAAGGTTCTTTATATCCTAATATATGGTCAACTTTTGTGTAGGTGGTATATACTGCTGAGGAAAAGGTATATTCCTTTCTATTCCCATTCAATTTTCTCCAGAGATCTATCATATCTAACTTTTCCAGAATTTATTCACCTTAGTTTCTTTCTTGTTTATTTTTTGCTTAGATTTAACTAGTTCTGAGAAGGGAAAGTTGACATTCCCCACTAGTATAGTTTTATTATCTATTTCCTCCTATAACTTATTCAACTTCTCCTTCAAAAATTCAGATGCTATACTATTTGGCGCATATGTTTAGTACTGATATAATTTCATTGGCTATGGTACCTTTCAGCAAGATATAGTTTTCTTCCTTTTCTCTTTTAATTAGATCTATTTTTGCTTTTGCTTTATCTGAGATAGTGATTGCTACTTCTGATTTCTATGCTTCAGCTGAAGCATAATAAACTTTCATAGTAAACACCAACCCCTTACCTTTACCTTGTGTGTATCTCTCTGCTTCAAGTGTGTTTCTTGTAAACAACATATTGTAGGATTCTGATTTTTAATCCATTCTGCTAACTGCTCCTGTTTAATGAGTGAGTTCATCCCATTCACACTTATAGTTATGATAACTGTGTATTTCCCTCTATGTTATTTTTCACTTGCTTATCCACCTCTCTCTTACCCCCTACCCTTTCCCTCCTCACAAATGTTTTACTTCTGATCACTATCTTTCCCAATTTACCCTCCATTTTATTAGTCCCCTCTCCCCCTTCTATTATCTCTGACCCTTTTTGCTTCCCTATAGGTTAAGATAGATTTCTATATCCAACTGAGTATGTCTGTTATTCCCTCTTTGAGTCAATTTTGATCAGAATAAAGTTTAAGCTTTGTCTACTATTCCTGCTGTCTTCCCCTCCATTGTAATAGCTCTTTCATGCCTCTTTTGTGGAATAATTTACCCCGTTCAATCTCCTCCCTCTATCTTCCAGTACAATTTTTTCTCACCCTTTTGTTTTTTCCTTGGGGTGGGGAGAATCATCCCATCAAAGTCACCTATATCCACACCCCCTGTCTTGCTCTTATAGTAATAAAGTTCTTAAGAATTACAAATATTATCTTGCTATATAGAAATATAAAGTTTAACCTTATGATTTTTTTTGGTGTTTTTCTTGTTCCTATGTTTCCCTTGACTCTTGTATTTAGAGGTCAAATTTTGTATTCAGCTCTGTTCTTTTAATTAGGAATACTTGAAAGTCTTCTGTTTCATTAAATGCCCATTTTTCCCCCTGAAAGATTGTTATTTGAATTTGCTGGGTAGGTGATTCTTGCTTGTAATCCTATCTCCATTGCCATCTGGTATATCATATTCCTAGCCATCCAGTTCTTTAATGTAGAAGCTGCTGAATTCTCTGTAATTTTGACTGTAGCTCCATGATATTTGAATTATTTCTCTTTGGCTGCTTGCTATACTTTCTCCTTGATCTGTGAGATTTGGAATTTGGCTATGATGTTCCTGGGAATTTTCATTTTGGGATCTCTTTCAGACATGATCAGTGGTTCCTTCAACTTCTATTTTGCCCTCTGGTTCTAATATATCAGGGAAGGGTTTTTTTTGATAATTTCTTGAAAGATGTTGTGCAGGTCTTCTTTTTTTTTTTTAATTATCTCTTCTGGATATATTTCTAAGTCAGTTGTTTTTCCAATGGTGAATTTCACATTTTCTTTATTTTTTTTTTTACTTTTTAATTTTGTTCTATTGTATTTTGATGTCTCATAGAGTCATTATCTTCCACTTGCTCACTTCTAATTTTTAAGGAATTAATCTTTTCAGTGAGTTGTTGTACTTCCTTTTCCATTTGGCAAATTTTATTTTTTCAGGAGTTATTTCCCTCAGTAAATTTTTGTATGTCTTTTCCAATGCTATTGACTCTTTTTTCATGATTCTCTTGCATTACTCTCATTTCTTTTCCTGATTTTTCTTCTACATCTCTAATTTGCTTTTAAAAATCCTTTTAAACTCTTCTAAGAATTCTTTTTGGTTCTGAGACCAAATTAAATTTTTCTTTGAGGCTTCATATGCAACTGTTTTGGCACTATTGTTCTCTTCTAAGTTTATGTCGTGATCCTTCCTGTCACTATGGTAACTTTCTATAGTCTTTTTGTTGTTGTTGTTGTTTGCTCATTTTTTCTGCTTTTTTTGTGACTTAGTGTTTTTATGTGAGAGTTGGGCTCTGGTCCTACACTGTCCCAAACTTTATGTGCTGAGGTTCAGGGTCTTACTGCTAGCCTTCACTGGGCTTCAGGGCTTAGCTGTTTGCTTTCATTGGAGGATAGGCTACCCTTCTGGCTTGTACTGGGGTTGGGGCCACCCTATTGGCCTCCCTTGGGTGCAGGGTTTAGCTCCTGACCTGCCCTGGGGTAGGGCCTTTCTGTTGGGTTGCTATTGTAACAGAGTATTTCTGGTGGCTTGCCCTGGAGGATGGATCTTGTTGCTGGTCTGCCCTAGGGGTGGGGCCCTGCTGCTGGGTTGCTATGGAAACAGGGTCTCTCTGCTAGCAGGCCCTAGGGGAAGGGCCTCCTTGTTGGCTAGCTCCAGAGCAGAGCTTCACTAGTGGTCAGCAATGGGGTCAAGGCCTCACTGGTAGCTTGTGCTGAGGGTGGGGTCACTGGAGTAGAGTTTTGCTGACAGAAAAGGAAAATTATATATGTTGGAGAAGATGTGGGAAAATGGAACACTAATGCATTATTGGTGGAGTTGTGAACTGATCCAACCATTCTGCAAAGCAATTTGAAACTCTACTCAAAGGACTATATAACTGCGCATACTGTTTGATCCAGCAATAACACTACTAGGTCTATATCCCAAAGAAAGGACAAAAAATGGAAAAGGACCTACATTTACAAAAATATTTATAGCAGCTCTTTTTGTGGTGGCAAAGAATTGGAAATTGTGGGGATATCCATCAATTGGGGAATGGCTGAACAACTGTGGTATATGAATGTAATAGAATACTATTGTTCTATAAGAAATAATGAGCAGTTGGATTTCAGAAAAAGCTGGAAAGACTTACATGAACTGATATTGAGTGAAGTGAGCAGAACCAGGAGAGCATTGTAAACAATAACATCAACATTGTACTATGATCAACTTTGATAGACTTAACTCTTCTCAGCAATATAATGATCCAAGGCAGTTCCAAAGGACTCCTGATAGAAAATGCTATCCACATCCAGACAAAGAACTATGGAGTCTGAATGCAAATTGAATCATACTATTTTCACTTTTTTTCACTAGTTATCAATTCATATGGAGCCACAAGATTTCCATTTGAATCCCAGCTCTGCTGCGAGATATTCAGCCTTTAAGAACCTCAGTTTTCTCATCTATAAAATGATAGTTAGATGATCGTAGATGAGATGATCCCTTCCAATTCAAAATCCTCTTCTGTAAAATACCCATTTTTAAAATGGTGGTCCCATCAATGTATTTAACATACCTTTCCAGTGTGGCTAAGGAAACTATCATAAACTAGTCACTTCCTTGTGTGGATGGAGACATGGAGCCACAAAGTCGGGGCTCCAGTAGCAAATTAGGCTGAGGATTTGTATGTTAAACAAGGTTAATTCTGTCCATTAGCCAAAGACATTTTCAAAGCAACTGGCACCAGAGGATTGTACAATTAGTGCCTTTGTATTAGTGGATGTTGGCATTGGGCCAAAGCTTAGAGAGGAGGGGGGATGAAATTTATACTCCCTTTATGATATCATCAAAAGTAAATGAATTATGAAAACAAAAGCACCAATATAAAGCTGCCAGTACTAATTATTGGGTAGGATAGAAAGTTCACAATAAACACCAAAAGATAAGAGGAGAGTGTGAGGCTCATTCTAGTCTGGAGATGAATGTCTTGAGTCAAGAGGCTGCTGTTTCAGTTTTCAGATAAACACCGTGTCCTTTACACCAAATGAATATCCCTCAGATCATAAGCTGTTTTGTTTTGGTATGTTAGCCACAATGAAATCCCAATCTGTGTTCTAATGATATTGAGAAACTTGGAATCATTGAATGATTCAAATAGGACTTTCATTCATTCACTTAACAAATACTATTACCTTCCTACTAGAGAGCTCTGTGCTTGGGGCTGAGATATATATGAAGTTTAGACACTGCCCTCATGGAGACAGATATTCAATTCAGTTCCAAGAGCCTGTAAGTGCCTACTGTATATATGGAACTGTGCTGGGGACCAAAAAAATTGGGTATGGCATGAAGCTTACAGTTTGGAAAGGGGACAAGACATCAATAAAGGCATGCAGGAAGACAGGTCTATGTCTTAGATAGTTTGGGTAAAATGTGTGTTCTGGTTGGGGCACTTCTTTTTTTTTTTTTTTTTAGCAATTGGGGTTAAGTAACTTGCCCAGAGTCACACAGCTAGTAAGTGTCAAGTGTCTGTCTGAGGTCAGATTTGAACTCAGGTTCTCCTGACTTCAAGGCCAGTGCTCTATCCACTGTGCCACTTAGCTGCCCTCAAAATCCCTTTTGAGTTCTTCCAAGGCCTGGGACTGATTCATATTTTTCTTGGAGGCTTTGGATGTAGGAGCTTTGACTTTGTTGTCTTCTTCTGGGGTTGGGGTACTTCTTGGGGAATACTAAGCCTCTGCCCTGGCCACTTTCAGTGAGATGTATGCTTTGGTATCTTGGTAAAGAGTACGCTCCAGCAGATTCTTCTGGTTATTCTCCACATGCCTCCTGTCCTTGCTTTCTGTGACAGAGGCTTTCATTGAAGAGGACTGGCCACTGAACAGCAAAATCTCATTAGACCTTAACAAGAAAGACTACTTCAGCTCTCACTCTCTTCTTCCTATTTTCTGGAGGCAGGGTTTGAGACTTTAAAAGTTTGCTGTTGAACTTCCTGGAGGGGAAGATTTCCTCTTAGCCTCCTCCCCTGGAAGCTTACACATGGAGGATGCTTGCACATGGCAGATGCTTGCACATGACAGCACAGGTTTTACTGACCAAGCCAAACACTATGTCTCTGACTGTCTCTTCAGTTTTGCATTTCTTTTAAAACACAGACAGCCAATAGTAATTCTGAGATGGATATTTCTAGCTTTGGCAACTGCTTCATGAAAATTTTGAAAGGTGAGAGTGATGAGTTCTAAAAGGTGCTTTCTTCAACTCTAACTTTTTTGGAGGAGATGACCACTGCCAGGAGTATTAGCCATGCATACCTAGCTGGCCAGAACATATGAATCTTGAGTTGTTTATTTGGACATTGCAAAGTTGAGATGAAGTTGAAAGACCAGTTTTACAGCCCTACAATGTATTTCATGTTTTGATATTTTGAGTATCAACCTTCTAGAAGAATATACTGGGTATTAGGATTTCTTTTTGTTTGTTTGTTTGATTGTTTTGGTTTTGGTTTTGGTGAGGTAATGGGGGTTAAGTGACTTACCTAGGGTCACACAGCTAGTGTAAAGTGTCTGAGACCTGATTTGAACTCAGGTCCTCCTGACTCTAGGACCAGTGCTCTATCCATTGTGCCACCTAGCTGCCCTGGAATCAGGATTTCTATTTCATGTTTGAATTCTATATGTTTTAAGCATTTCTTTAGTGGTGGGGGGATTAATCAGCTGTCCCATGCCTTATATACATTGTACATTGAGTACTTTTCTAGCAAGATCACAGAAATCCTTATTTGGGATGACCATGAGCCAAACATAAGTTTTGGAATTCCTGAAGCAGGAATATAATGAATTAGAGACCATGAGAAAAGATCTGACTCCTGTATTTAGAGTCCATGTTCCCTTAGGATTGTACCTTATAAATGTGAGCCTAGAGCCAGAGCAGATTAGGGAAATGGGTGTCTCAGACCCAATGGTCATTGCCACTGTAATACACAGCTTGATAAGTTTTTGTTCTGTTTTGTTTTATTTTTAAGGCATCAAATAGTTTGGTAATATATAAAACAAAGTCCTTTATCATCCCCCATTTCAATTCATGCATGGGGAAGTTCCAAGGTCTAAAAGAAACATGCAGAGGTAAGGGCATGGGAAAACATGAACAAGGGAAGAGAGTTCTGGGCAAAATATTAATTCTTTTCTCAGTCCCAGGTGTAGGGCAGACACAAAGAGTCTTAATTTCTGGACTGCAGTTAAAGTAAAACCACCTGAGTCTTTGGTGTGATGGTCTTCAGGACACATTTAGTAAAGATGTGGTGCTCGGGGATAGCTCTTTGAAAAGGCTGCCCTCAATGTTACCACACATGGATTTCACCAACTTTCTGCTCCCCTTCAGAGTCAGTCTGGATGTTAAAGGATCTAAAAATATTTGTAAAGTACTTAGGAGATCTGAAATGGTCACATAAGTTTAGTTATTATTATTAATTATTATTAGTATTAATTAGTGGGATCCTTAAGCTCATTCACACTAGGGTGGTTCATTAAAGAAACCAAGGGTAATGAGTTTTCAAAGGGTAACCTGGGTTTTCTCTCAGGTATGTCTGATGGGGTTCTCATATTTCATGTCAAAAGCTGGGAAACAGACAGAGATTGGTTAGTGGAGGGACCCAGATGTGTAAACATGGTATAAGGAAATTTTCATAAAAGGGTAGCATGGAAATTCTGAGGTGGAAGAGGGTGCAAGTTGAAAGCAGAGGTAGCCTGTGACAAGTTAACATTATATAACTCATAGAAGCAGCCAAATAAGCAAACAAAATAAAATAAAAGTAGTACAAAGAGAGGTAAAAAGTGTTATTCAAATGTGAAGGAAAAGGCTACCAAGAGTCTCTGGCACAGGGCCAAAATCTGCTAACTTAGATAATGATGGTAGTAGTCATAATGATAGTGATAATAAAACTTAAATTTATAAAGTTTTGATGAAGATTTCAGAACTTACTGAGATCCCAAGATTTGTGGTTCAGAAGGACAAACATTCCCTTTCAGAGATTCACATTTATAAAACTTTTTAAGTTATTTTTATATCTGCTCTCTCATTTACCTCCCATGACAACCCTAAGGAGAGATCAAGAACATATTGTTGTCTCCATTCCACAAATGAGGAAACTGAGGCCCAGGGAGAAATGTACCCCTGACATTTGCATACCAAGCCAACTTCCAAATGCATTCCATGAACCACCAGAGGATTGTCCAAGAGCATGTCAGTTGCTTGGTACAAATTGACCTCCATCCCGGGAAAAACAATTTCAAGTGCCTGGAACTGGTGGGTTAGTAACATCCTTGCTCTGCAGAGACCAGGCTTAAAATGAAAGCTAGAATCAGTGATGCAGCAAGTGATTTTGAAAGGGGGCAGAGGGAATCTAGTCAATATTACAGCTGGGAATTTGGAAAATATGTAATTAGTGTTACAACACATTATTCTGAAAACATTTAGTAACAGTGACCAGCTGTTTTCAAAATATTTGGTTGGTAAATTGGATTCATCTCCTCTCCCAACTAATCACCCCTGGCCCAAACTGGTTTTATATATAGATACATTCTCAGTATGTGAAAATTCAGTTCTGATAAGTCCCAAGTTGCTTAGGTGCTGGTGGAAGGGTGGGGGAGGGTTGGTGTGGGCATTGGAATGAATCCTAAGGACGCCAAGTAACATGGCATAAGAAAAAGAACTAGATTTGGCTCCTACCTCTGTTCCTTACTAACAGTACAAGCTTGATTTTTGTTTGTGTTCCTTTTCCTTTTTTTTTTTTTTGCCTGTTTTTGCTAATTTCAAACTAACTCCACCCAATCCTTCCATGGTGTCCTCTGGAATGCCCATTCCATAGGCAACAAACTTCCCCTCATCTTAAATGTTTTTCTCTCCCACTCCTCCTATCTGTTAGCTCTTATTAAAACCGGCTCAAAGACTTAAAGACGGAAGAGACCTCTGAGGCCATCTTGTCCAACTCTCTCATTTTACCAGTGAAAGAACTGAGACGAGAGGTGGAGGTTAAGTAATTTAAGTTCACACAAGTAGTAAGGGTCAGAAGTAGGATTTTAACACAGGTCCTCTAACTCCAGGACCATTATTCAATATTACAGACGTGTTCTTCCATAGACAGAGGAAAGCTGTAGTATTAGCTCCCTCATTCTGGATATTACATGTCCATTAAAAGAATGTATACAGTCATGCTAAGGTGATGTAGCTACTGGACTTGACTGAAAAATCTAACTCTCTTCCCTATCTATGTTTCTCTAGATGATTCTCTTTAGGAAATTCATTAGTTCCCTCAAAGTTTTGGAAATAATGTTCTGACAATTCCAAACCCACTGTGACCTGCTTTTGCTTCTCCACACTAGTAAGAGAGAGAGTCTCATTTGGATTAAAACAAAAATCACCCATTCCCAAACTCACTCATAGTTGGCTTTGTCATCTTAACTCTTAAAGGTAGCTTAGTACAAAGTATCAGATGCTTATTCTCTTACCCTTCTCCCTGGTCACTTAGTTTTAGGAAAGGCATTGATAAGTTAAAGAATATGCAGAGGATAGCAATTGGGAAGGGTATTTATTAAGCGTCTATTATGTGCCAGGCACTGTGCTAAACACTTTATAAATATTATCTCATTAGGTTCTCATGCCAACCCTGGGAGGTAGGTGCTACCAGCATCATCATTTTACAGTTGAAGAAACTGAGGCAGACAGAGGTTAAGTGACTTACCTTGGGTCACCCAACTAGTAAGTGTCTGAGACCCAATTTGAACTCAGAACTTTCGGACTCTAGGCCCAGGGCTCTTATCCACTGCACCACCTCACTGCCTCAGGTGGGATGATGAGCATACTAGAAACTATTCAGTGCTAAACTTTATGATACCATAAGGTTCAGTTGAAGAATCTGGGTATGTTTCAAAGGGAAAACTTAGGTCAGATATGACCACAGTCTTGTGGATGGGGAACTTAGACATGTTCTGCCTGTCCCCAGAGGGCAGAAGGAGGAGTAATGTGGAGAAACTGTGGAACCATTTCTTGAAGTTTAGGACTTTCTTGAATAGAATAAGCCATCATCAAGGGCACTTAATTCCTCATCACCAGAGATCTTTAAGGACAGTCTAGGGGATCACTTGTCAAAGCTGTAGAGAGGACCCACTTAGGTCTGGTTTGGACATGATGACACCTATGGTCCTATCTTCCTCTGACATTCTCTGATTCTTGAAGTGTCTGGCATCCTGCAGCAAGCCTGTGGTTCCCTCTTTTCCAGAAGAATTTGGAAGATAAAAAACATTTGAGTAAAACAGTCACCCCAGTGTTCTCACTATACTGCCTCCCAGACCAGGCTTGATCAGCCCTTCACGTTCCTGAATTGGAGGGTCTTCTATCTAAGTGAGACAACTGGCATACCTAGTGCCCCATAACTCACAAGACCATGTAGACAAATTGTGTTTAATCAAAACATCCAATCATTCTAGTTGTGGACCATTGATCATTGATGTATGGCCTTAGAAATACCACCTTTAGCCTAGGATTATTACTGTTATTCAACAGAGGACAGAAAACTATCCTTTCATATTCCATCCACTTCTGTATATAGAGCATGGTTCACCATGATGCTAAAACAACTGCTGCCCATGGAGATTGCCTGGGTATGATGAGATAAGCAGTGGAAAGATTACTGGATCAGGCATGAAGAAATCTGGATGCTAGCCCTTTTTCTCACTAACTTACTGTGTGACCTTGGGCAAAGAATTTTCCCTCTATGAGTCTGCTTCCTTCTCCATAGAATTAAGGGTATAGACTAGAAAACTTCTAAGGTTTCTTCTAGCTCTGAAATTCTCTGGCTCTATTGAGCTGACTTTGTGGGAACCTTATCAGCATGCTTTGTGAGGTAAATACAGCCTGGAGAAATACTTCCTGAGTCTGCAAATATACGTTCCTCAGTATGGAAGAAGAAGGACCATAGTTTTCAATATTGGACAATTGGATTCATTATAGACTCAATATGGATGATGAGCAACAGATATGTGAAAATAAGCCAATAGTAGAAATGTGAGCAAGGATATGTTCACAGTCCTTGATTCTTTTTTTGCACACTTTTGATGCTCACAGCAGGCTTGAAGTGGTGCATTTTGCCTGTGGTCCCCTATAGTTGCTTCTGTGGAAAACAATCAAACAGCTGTCTGTCTGTAGTCAGCTAAAATCTCAAGTGCCCAGTAGAGTCTAAGGCACATGGATAGAGAAGGAAAGAAGTGGGAAAGACATATCACCACTGGCTACATTACACTTTGGAGAGAGAAGACCTAGACTCAAATCTTCTCTCTAGTATTTACTACTTGTGTGATTCTGGGAAGGTCACTTGACCTCTCTGAAATTGTTTCTTCATCTGTCAAATGGGGATAATACTTGCACTCCCTATCTCACAGGTTTATTGTGAGGAAAATGCTTTGTAAACCTTGAAGCATTATACAGATGGATATTATTATTTTCTCACATAAAGGACAATTGAGCAAAAGAGGAAAAAGTCCTCTGATTTTCCAACTATTTTTTTGGTGGGCTTCCAAGAAAATGGAAGAATTCCACTCTTATTTCACTACAGGAGTAGAGAAGCAAAGGCTTTCTCCATTGAATGGCCCTGGGGTCATCTATAAAGAGAGAATCAGGTTGAATAAATAAATCCAAGCCAGGTAAATCCTCAGGAAAATTCTCTTTATTTTCCTCCAAACTACAATCCAAAGGAATCAGCTTTGGACAGGTCAATTTCCCTGTTCATTGTTTGTATTTTAAAAAATTATAGACAATTGTCAAAAATCAATCAACTAAACATGAGTTTAAATAAAGAGTAAAATCCTACTGCAAATCCTTAACCTTTAACAAATTAACCAAATAACCAAACAAATTATCAAGCAATGGAAATGCTTCTGTTCCATGTCCTCTTCTAAGACTTCATGAGGTTCCACCATCTTCTGGGGTGCTATCTGATCTTCCCCCTTTGCCCTTACTTATTTTTCCTTCTCTCCTCTCCTTGCTGTCATCTCAGTTTCTTGGTCTATAAAATAGAGATAGGGGTGAGAATTGAACATTACATGAGCTATTAGGTCTCTTCTAGCTCTAATTCTTTGATCCTGCGATCTGATTCCACATAGCCATACCTTCTAGAGAAAATCGTTCATAGCAGATACACCAAACAGCTAAGCACCAACTTTGTGCAGAACACCATGCTTGGTGATGAGGTAGACACACAAAGGAGCAAAGAAAAGTTTGCTGCCCTCATAGAGTTTACTGTCTAATATTGTGAAAAATATGCTAACCTGGATAGTGTTAATGCACAGTATTACCTAATAATTACATTAGAGCAGAGAAGGAAATAGTGTTATATGAGGTCCAAAGATGAAGCTTATTAGAGGCTTAAGGGATCAGGGAAGACAAAAAGTAAGCATTTCAACAGGTGAAGAAGGGGGAGGATAACATTCCAGGTATAGGGAAAAAGGAGAAGGAAGACACAGAGGCAGAAAAGCACATGGCATGTTTGGGGGCCAAATCAACCAGTTTGGCTGAAGTTAAGAGTACACGGAAGGAATCTTGGTCTATGAGACCAAGGCTGGAGAGATAGTGGGGGCCAGTTTGTGGAGAGTTTTGAGTATCTAACAAAGTCTGCTTGTACTTTAAGTGGTCAAAATGCTGCTTGATTAGTTAGGGTTAAAGGAGCATCTGTAGGCTTTTGAAAGAAAGAAAGAAAGAAAGAAAGAAAGAAAGAAAGAAAGAAAGAAAGAAAGAAAGAAAGAAAGAAAGAAAAAGAAGGAAGGAAGAAAGGAAGGAAGAAAAGAAAAGAAAAAAGGAAGGAAGATTTTGTCCAGCTCACCCTTCAAGCAATGCCTGTTTCCTCACTTTCTCCCCCTACTTGCCCTAGAAATACAAACTTGTCATGAGCACACTCACACAAGTGCACGCGTGCGCACACACACACACAACTTGAAAAAGGAATCACAGAATCTCAGAGTTGCAAGTACTTCAGACATCATGCCTTCAATTCTAAAACTGAGTGAGAAATCCTTTTATGGCATTCTTGACAGGTGTTTGGTCAGTCTCCTTTCACTTGAAGACCACTTTTCTTCAGATGCAGAGAATGGACTGCTTCTGCACTGCCAGAAGTAACCCGTTACACTTTGGGGCAGTTCTGATTGTCAATTTTTTCTTTACATCCAATCTAACTCTGTCTTCTCTGCCATTCTTATCCCATCAGTCCTGATTCTGCCCTCTGGGACCAAGCAGAATAAATCTAGTCAACCTTCCACTTGATTTCCCTTCAAAGCCTAGAAGACAGATCTCATCTGTCCTAAACATCTACAATGCCTTCCTTGAATTCTCTTATGATCTATGTATTCCCAGTGCCCCATACCTTCTACTGGGCCATTCTGGCTGATCACTGTCCTTTTTCAAAGATCCAATTTTAACTTAGACTCTCAGTTGGTACTTAGGGAAATTTGGCCAAACCTTTTCTCACCTCTCCCCAAGCTAGTGGCTCCAGGTGAGATGGAAAGCTTAGGCTGCCAAGCCCAGAAACACAAGGAAGTGAATGGCTCCAGCAGCACCCTGCCCCAACAGAGCACTCTTTGTTTACTGTGCCTCAGCATCCTACCCAATAATTAGTATTGGCAGCTTTATATTGGTGCTTTTGTTTTGATAATTCATTTGCCTATGATGACATAATAAATGGAATATTGATTCAATCCCTTCTTTCTTTGGCCTGAGGCCCACATCAACTCATAAAGATAATAAAAGGGGGAAAAAAATAGCTAATTGCAGCAAGCTGCAAGACAAGCCAAGAGCTTTGGAATTGACTATTTTGATAACGGCTGGGCAGTGCAACTCAGTCACTGGTGCGACTGGCCCAAGGAGGAATGCCTGCCTGCCTGCCACAAAGCATCATCTTAAGGAGGCCAGCTCTGGCTCCTGTATCACGAGAGACAGGATTGAAGCTGTAGACACTGAGGGTGGAGTCACAGTCCCAGCCCTGAGGAAAATCTACCAGAAGCTTGTTGAAAGATGCAGTATCAAATGAATTGCTCGGTTCTTTGGGCTGACTTTGATATTTATTGGTTCAAATTGCCCGGGTGACTCACTCTTACTCAAAGTTTTCACGGCCCATTTTCATCTTGACATTTGGGGAAGCTGACGTGACGCAGGGTAATGACTGGGTTTACAGAGGATCAAACTGAAAAAGGAGAAGCAGGGCTTGGGATAATTATAGGCGAGCATGTATATTTTCACATAATCTAAAAAGGCAATTCCTGAGGCTGATAATATGATAATGAACTGAGCAGCAGTGCCAAGGAAGCTTAGCTATCAGGGAGCTTTCTTTCTGAGGAAGGAGGAATTGGAGGAAGGGGAAGGCTAATTTGACAACTAACCATTCTGCTTTCAGCTGTTGCTGTTTTATTTTTCCTCTAAAAACGATCTGCGATAAGGTAAACCCTAATCCAAATTGGCCTCCTCCCTCACTTACCGTCACTTTTGCTATCTTACTGCAAAGTCCCCAAGGGTGGAGGGCAGATTTCTGCTTTGAAGGTCAGAATGGGTCAGGAAAGCAGATTTTTTTCTTCATCCAGGTTCTTGGGGTCTGGTGCTCACTGGAGCCCTGTTAGCCTCTTCTTATTGTCCCATGTCTTGACGGAAGGACATGTTGTTGACTTGGGATCAGAGAAGCAGAGAATTCAGAGCTGGGAGATAACAACATCATTATCTTTCCTTTCCATATCTTTCTATAAATGGTCCTCAATATATGGAACAGAAGCTCTCTGTGTCTTATAATCCCTAAATTCAGGCACCACTTTCTATACTAAACCTTCATTGATCTTTATCACCCCAATGGTTAATCCTTTCTTCCTCCTGAATTACCCTTACTAGTTTATCTATGTATTTGTAATGTTGGTTCAAATTTCTGGGTTGACTCTAAGGGACATTGAGGACCATCTAGTCAATGCCCACGGTTTACAGATGTAGAAACTTAGGCCAAAGAAGAGAAACAAACTTGTCTAAAGGCACACAGGTTAATAAGTAACAAAGTCCAGGCCTCTGAATCTAAATGTTACGTTCTTTCCACTTTATCATGAAATTAGTAAAAATGCATGCAAATTAATCCCCTTTTGTGATCATAATGATAGCAGGAGGAGAGTGCTTCCTTAAAAAGGAAAAAGAGAAAAATTATCCTAACTTCATAATCATATGAATACTGTGGTAGATGATTAAGGAAGCAACATGACATATTGGCAAGAATGTTGGGGCCATCTTGATGAGCTCCTCCTTCCTGTGACAACCAAATCGAGGAAGTAGAGAACATACAAGCTAAAGAAGAGGAAAAATGAGTCAAGTAGATGGATAGCACACACTCATAGAGGCAGAGAAGCCAAAGGCCAAATTTTTGTTCACAAGTGGTTGAACTCTATGGAGAAGATATCACCCTCTCCCTGGCTGAATCTCTCCCATCTAATCCAGAACTCCAATCCCTACCATTGGATATAAGGCTCTTAGAACCATTTGAATTCTGCCTGATACAAGACATTTCCCGCATAAATGAAAAACTTACAAATCAATCCACTTGTAACTGAACACCATGGACCCTCTTGACATTCTGAACTGATTCTATTTTCTTTATGTCTCTAACACGTGGAAAAGTCATTATATCTCCTTTCTCATTGTAAAACAACAACAACAACAACATGGAAGGGAGTTGGGAATCCTCAGATCTAACAGTAACACCCTTTTATTTAATTCTTTAAGGTCCACAAAACACTTTCCTCACAATAGGCCAGTGGGATAGATAGTATAAAAATCATTGTTCCCATTTTACAGATTAAGAAACTGAGAATCAGAGAAATAAACTCATTTCTTAGGGTCATACAAGTAATAAGGTCTTTGGAATCTAAAAACAGAGTTCTTGCCACTTAATCACAAAAGGCTGTAGGCTTAGCTCTCCTGTTAATTAGCTTGAGCTAGTCCTTTTGCTAGTCTTCATTTTCCTCAACTATAAAATGAGGGGTTAACTGAAATGATTCCTAAGTTCCTTTACAACTCTTGCATTCCTTTCTTTAGATAACATTAAACTATGACACATTTTATGAGTGAAGAAATTGAGGCCCAGAGAGGTAATGCATATTTCTATTTATTTCATTATTTAGAAATGTGTGCATGAGAAGAAAAGTTTTATTTCTTTAAAAATAAATAGTTACATTTTATTTATATGGAACTAAATAAATTGTTTTCTATTCAGTCTTAGGTTCTCCTGTTCCTCTCCCCCCACAGCTTTCTCTCTTTCTCTCCTATTTCCATCTCTTTCTTGTCCCACTTCCCTCATGCTTTCTTAGAGATCTCCTCAGTTCCAAGAGCTTAGCTCTCTACTCCCAAACATTTATGACCAACTCTAGTACCTCTACTGAATTTCAAATGCTAACTATGTCTCCTCTTTGTTATAGTAGAGGTGTCTTTAATGTAAACTGTTGAAAAATGTAATTCTTTATATTCTCTGTCACACATTGAAAATTCCCTACTTATTTTGAGGGCATCACCATCCTCTTGGGGCAAGTAGGTGGCACAGTGGAGAGAACTCTGGGGCTAGAGTCAGAAAGACCTGAATTAAAATCTGGCCTCAGACACTAGCTGTGTGACCCTGGGCAAGTCACTTAACCCTGTTTGCCTCAGTTTCCTCATCTGTAAAAATGAGCTTGGAGAAGGAAATGGCAAACCACTCCAGTATCTTTGCCAAGAAAACTCACAAATGGGGTCACAAAGAGTCAGACAGGACTGAAAAACAACTCAACAACATCAACAGCAACAATCATCTTCTCAGTTATCTTAGTTCATGAGATTCACATTGTCTTCGACTTTTACCTCTTACTCATCCTTCATAAACAAATAGTTGCCAAATCAAATCAAATCAACAAGCATTTATTAAGTACTTATTAATTGCAAGGCATTGTGCTAATCACTGGGAATGGATTTGAGTGAGAGAAGGCAGAGGAAGAGGGAGAATGTACTTCTGAGGAGAAAGTCTAGAGAGACAGGACTCAATACTGGAGAAAAATTAAGATATGGCTGGCCTGGGCATTTTCCTTAAAATGAAGAATCTCAGAGGAGCTGACCAATCACAGGATAGGAGTACAGCAATAGAGTGTTTTTCTAGTATGAGAAAGGCAGGGATGGAGTGAATTTCCAGAATAAGGAGGCTCCTTTGGCTTGGTGGAGAAAGTCTGGAGAGTCAGGAATGGATCCCAGAGAGGAATGACAACTATATCTTGTCAATTCTACTACTTTAACACCTTTCTCATCTATCCCTTCTCTCTATTAACACAACCCTGTTCAGGTCCTTATTGTCTGTCTCCTGAACTAGTGTAAAGATAGTAGTAGACCCAGGATTTAACTGATATAGGAAATGCTTAGATGATGAAATTCCCTCTACTAACGCAGTTCAACACCTTTTTTCCCCACTTACAGTGTTTGAGAATTGCTAAGAATAACTTAGAGTTTAAGTGATTTGCCTAGAATAACACATTCTCTTTTGTATCAAAAGTGAGACTTGAACCCAGGTCTTCTTGGTTGCTAGGCTGGCTCTCTATTCATTTTCCCATGTTGACTGTCAACCTCCTAATTGATCCCTCCTCTCTCCAATCCATTCTCCTGCCAGCTGCCAAAAGAATCTACATAAGACACAAATCTGACCATGTCACTACCCTGCTCGAAAATCTTCAGTGTTCCCTTATTTCTTATGGAATATAATAGAAATCCTAGCCTGACTTTTCAGTCCTGCCACAATGTTTTCTACCTACCTTAGCAGCTTTATTCCATATGGCTCTCCTTAGCAAACTCTATATTCCCAAAAAAACAGTTTACTGATTGTGCCACCTCTTCTATGAAGTCTTCCCTGATATAACCATTTAGTATTCTCTCCAGCTCCATTTTTCTTCCATGATACTTGTACGTGGAATTTTGTCTCTCAAGTAGAATGTAAATTCCTGGCAGGAAGGGAGAGGCTGTTTTGTTTTTGTGACTGTATCCCTACCCCTTAGCCCAGGGCTTTATACATGGGAAGTGGTTAAGATTTTCTAAATGTTTTCAATTTTATAGGAATGGGTGTTTTCTCAATCAATAAAGACTGCATCTTCTCTAAAAAAGTTAGCATATGGTCATCACAAATTGCTATGGACAAAAATTTTATTACTGTGCAACTAACCTGGTGATGTGCCTTTCCAAATTTAGCTTTGTTAGTAGCATCAGGCCCACACTTAAAACCTTTCCTTGATTTTAACTTGTAAAACTTGTGCTTGTGTTTTGCTGGCATAGCATTTGAGAATCCAAGGTTACCCCCATGCATATATGTACATACACACACACACACATATATATATGCATATGTATATATGTGTGTATATATGCATATATATTTGTGTGTATATGCTTATATGTATATGGATATTATATATGTGTGTTTGTATATTGTGTATATATATATATATGAATATGTATATGTATGCATGTATATATAAAATCTTGAACTTACATCCCAAGCATCCCAAAACAAATATCCCAAAAAGAGCATTTCCTGTTTATGAAACCATGATTCTCCATTTCATACCACTTTGTTTAGACATACATACATATGTATATATAAAATATACACATATATGTATATATTGAGTCCCCAAATCCATTGGTATTAGCCTCTTTCCTTATTCATAGCACCTGTGTGAGGGGAAGGGTGATGTTAATGAGAGTGGGAGAGGAGACCACCATTCTCTTCAGTAGAGACAGTTGTGTGTGTGTGTGTGTGTGTGTATGTGTGTGTGTGTGTGTGTGTTCTGAGATTTCATCAGGTCTCTTTAGGTGCTTTTGGCTTCTAGAGTGATGGAAAATACCAACCCCACTTCAGGTTGAGAGGAGCTGGAAGTCTCTATCATGTCTCTATCCCCACCTTGCTACAGATTATGGGGAACTTCCCCTTGGGTGAGATCATGGACTTTCTGGGTTGAGCTGAGCTCTCTAGTTCCCAATGGGAGAACCCCTTCACTCTTTATTGTCAGTTATATAGTCTCCTATGTTAACTTATTCTGATTTCTGTTTTGCTATTGACTTATATAAGTGGATTTCTTTGCTGATCCCTATGTGTGGTTATTGTAGAACTAATATTTGCTGGGAAAGGAGTCAAGCCTTGGATAGGTAGTTTAAGATGCTGCTTAATGAACAATAATCACCAGTGATCAGACTTCAGCTTGAATTTGAAAACTACATCACCTAGATTAACAATATTTAAGGGATCAGATAAATATAGTTCTAATCCAATTTCCCCATTCTCTGGGAAGAACAGATAGCCAAGCATCTGGCCCCAATTTTCTGCTTCCTCTCCTGGCAAGAATGAAAGTCTTCCTCAGAGAAGGGTGTGGGAAGAAGATGAGAATTGAGAAGTGTATTCTGTCTCCCTTTGAGCCACACAATGCACAATGACACCTCCTCACATGTGGGGGGATATTTTGCTACATATATATTCTATACATTATTTTCAAAACTGTCATGCATGTCTGTGCTTCCTTTGGAATTTATTGCTAATCCTCTTCTATGCATTAAGGGCTATGTCTTTCCACACCTTGAAACAGTCACATCTCTATCAGGAGGCAGATAATATGTTTCATCATGGGTAGTATGGAGACATATTTGTTCGTCAGAGTTGTTACATTGTTCAAAGTTGTTTTTCTTTATAGTGTTGTCCTTGTATAGAATGTTCTCCCACCACTAGTAGAGCCGTGAATTGGCCCAACCATTCTGGAGAACAATTTGGAACTATGCCCAAAGGACTATGAAACTGTGCATGGACTTTGATCTAGCAATACCCCTGCTCAGTTTATATCCCAAAGATTTCCAAAAAAAAAGGGAAAATAATCTATTTGTACAAAATATTTATAGCAGCTCTTTTTGTGTGGCTAAGAATTGGAAATTGAGGGCCTGACCATCAATTGGGGAATAGCTAAACAAGCTGTGGTATATGATTGTGTTGGGATATTATTGTGCTATAAGAAATGACAAGCAGGATGACTTCATAAGAAACTTGGAAAAATTTACATGAACTGATGCAAAGTGAAATGAACAGAACCAGGAGAACATTGTACACAGTAACAGCAATATTGTTCAATGAATAATTGTAAATGACTTAACTATTCTCAGCAATACAATGATCTAAGACAATCCCAAAGGATTAAAGATGAAGCATACTATCTGCCTCCATAGAAAGAACTGATATTGATTGAATACAGACTGAAGCATGCTATTTTCCACTTTCTTTCTTTCATTCTTTTTCTTTTATTTGAATTTTCTTGCACAAAATGACTCATATGGAAATGTTTTACATGATTGCACATGTATAACCTGTATCTTATAGCTTACTGTCTCAAGGAGGGAGGAGGGGTGGGAGGGAGAGAGGGATGGATTTAGAACCCAAAACTTTTTTTAAAAAGTTTAAAAATCATTTTAGCATGTAATTGGAAAAAAAATAGAATATATAAAAATAAAATAAAATGCTCTCCCAAGCTTCCTCACTTCTCTCTACATTAATTCATATTTCACAAGACTCTCTACAGTCATGTTTTTTTGTCATTTCTTAAGGTGCACTAATATTCCATTACATTCATATGACACAATGTGTTCAATCATTCCCAAACTGATAAGTAAGCCCCTAAGTTCTAACTCTTTTCTTTTTAATCCACCCTTCAGGATCAGAAAATTTGTTATGATTGTGATTATTTTCTCCATAGTATTATCATCTCTCTTAACCACTCTCCCACTTATTTCTCTGTTGAGTTTGATATATTTCTACACCAAATTGTGTGTATATGTGTGTGTGCACATTCAACACTCCTTTGTCCATTTCAGAATTGAGACCTATCTGATGATGATTCCCTTATTCCTTTTTCTATGTGTACATATTTTTTTTTCAAATGATAGAATTTAGAGCTGGAGGGGGACTCATGTATGTTATTCTTCTTACACACTCCCAACTATGAGAAATAGCAAGTTCCACCCCCTTCTTCCTCCTTTCTACTTTAGTGTATTTTTTCACTTTCTCTTATTTTTCCCCTTTTTCCCCTCTTAAAACCCTTATATCAGAACCAATATACTCTACTAGGAGTTTTTCCTATTTAATTTTTTTCCTATTTAATTCCCCCAATATGTTGTTTGGTTTTTTTTGGTGGGGAGGTAATCAGGATTAACTGAGTTGCCCAGAGTCACATTGCTAGTAAGTACTTGAGGACAGACTTGAACTCAAGTCCTCTTGACTCCAGGAGTGGTGCTCTATCTCTTGCGCCACCTACCTCTCCCTCCTTCAATATATTTTGATGACCTTAAATTTGTGAAGAGACACTTGTTTTTTCTCCTGTTGTTGTTTCTCCTGTTGAAAGCCTATATCTTTTTTTAACATTTGTAATGTTGTATTCCAAGACCTCCGCTGGTTTTTAGTAGAAACTGTCAGGTCTTGTGGCAATTTAATTCATTCATTCTGAATGCTTGCAGATTTTTTTTCTTTGATGTGGAAGTTCTGGATTTTGGCAACAATATTCTTGGGACATTTCCTATTGGGATTTCTTTTAGGATATGATTGGTAAATTCCAAAGATTCTAATAAATCTGGCAATTTTCATTTATAATTCCTTGAAACAAAATGTCTATGCTTTAAAAAAAATTCACAGTTTTAATGAATCTAATGATTCTTAAATTATCTCTCATTGACCAATTTTCCAGGTAAGTTGTTTATAATATCATTATTTTCTTTTTTTTCTATTTTAAAAGTATTTTTATTTTGTTCCAACATTTCTTGTTGTTTCATATTCGTTGATTTCTATTTGGTCTATTCTAGTTTTGAAGGACCACAATTCTTGATTAAAGTTTATCAATTTCTCTTCTAAGCCATTTCTTCTCCTTCTGATTCTTTCCTCTAGAGCTTTAATTTCATTTAAAAAAAATTTTCCTTAATTTCTTCTATGTACTCAAGTAGACCTTGAGAAAAAAATCCGTTTTTTCCTTTGCATCTCTGCTTATAGTTAGAGTTGCTTTTTCTTTTAAGAGATCTCTAGATTTTCAACATATTTTTATGCTGGTCTTCATTTTGAAGTTTTTTCCTCTTCTCTCCCATTTTAATAATAATAATAACAGCTAGCATTTATATAGTGTTTATGTTACTGTGCTAAGCACTACGAATATTATCTAATTTTATCCTTACAACAACTCTGAGACGCGGGGAAATTGAGGCAAACAGAGGTTAAGTGACTTCCCCAGGGTCACACAGATAGTAAATGTGTAAGGGCAGATTTGAACTCAAGTATTTCTGACTCCAGGTTCAGTACTCTACCTACTGTACCATCTAGCTGCTCTTAAAGAATTGGGATTTTGTGCCAAAAGAAGGCTCTTCCCCCTGCTCCACTTTTGGTTATTCACCACTTTTATCTTCACCTGAGTACCCTAAGTTCCAGTGCTGACCTCTAGCTCCCAGAATTAGTACCACATGGATCTTTGAGGTTCAGAGTGCTTGGTCTTCAGGACCTTCCATAGTATCTTAGTGTGAAACACCAGGACCTTTCAGCTTCTGGGAATGATCTATCCCAATGTAAGTGATGGCATACCTCTCTCATCTCAGAGGCTGTTGCAGGTTTGCAAGTATATCGGAGCTTTCTTACGGGGTCCCTTCTCTCTTTTTGTCTCTAGAAAGAGATCCCTAGAGGATGTATGTATATATCTCTGGCCTTTTTTCTGGTTGATCTGAAAGACCACAGACTTGCTTGTCTATTGCTAGTTTTATTGGCATGCTCCTTCCTTCTTTCCCATGGGCTGCTGGTTGATTGTATAGGGGTGGGGTTGTGGAGAGGGCATGCACAGTGTATACACAGAGGTCTGGGATGACAGAAGTCACTTACTCCAGTTCATTGCTTGTCTTGATCATTATTCAGTCTGGTGTGAATTTCAGGTGTTGGCTGGAGTAGATATGGGAGACCCAAGCATCCTTTCTCTGTTCAGGCATCCATCTTAGCTAGAAGTTCCAGTATCTTCTAAGATTCCTGTATTTGGAGCCAAAAGACCTGGGAATCAAATTCTAAATATGCCATTTACTGATTGAATGTCCTTGAGTAGGTTCCTTAACCATTCTGTCTCAGTTTCCTTATCTGTAGAATGAGGTTAATAAAACTTGAGGCATTTATGTCTGTTATTATTTTTACACCAGACAAGTGATTTTATGGATGTAAGGAATTCCTAGTGAAGAAATTCTCTCTGCTAAAGTAGATCTGCACCTGTTCTGCAACTTATAGATTTACACAGTTACCTGGGGGCATTGAGAGATTAAGTGGCTTTCCCAGGGTTATACAGCCAGTATGTGGCAGAAGCAAGGTATGAACCAAGGTTTTTCTGACTCCAAAGTTGGCCATCTATCCACACTGTCTCAAAAGTATATGTATTGTTATTGTAAAAACTGTGACTTATAGATAATATTATTTAATTATCTCAGGATTTTATAATTATAAAGGTCCTTAGAAATAATCTAATGATTCCCCCAACCTCTATTTTTTGAGATTCTGAAACCCAGAGTCATCTATCCAGTGATTCGTCCAGTAAACAACAGAGTCGAGACTCAAATGCTGTTCTTCTGATTCCAACCCAAGCGTCCTTTTCTTTAGAGTTCAATACCTTCTGCAGTTGAAACAAATGGTGAGGAAGCAGTGGAAAAGATATTATTTGCAATTGCAAAAGACAGAATCAAACTGAAGGATATCAAGACACCTTAACAACCTGAATAAAGAAATCAATGAAAAAGTACTTTTTAAGTGCAAAGAGGTGTGTTAAATGTTAAAGATACAGATAGAAAAATAATGATAATAATACTAATAGCTAACATTTATATAGCTCTTGAAGTGTTAAAAAGCCATACACACACAAACACACACATACATATGTATACAATCTCATTTGATCCCTACAATAGCCCTACGAGGCAGGTAATCTTATTATCCCAGGGTAGAGTCAAGATGATGGAGTAAAAGCAGTGAGTTGCTTAAGCTCTCTCCCCCAAACCCCTCCAAATACCTATAAAAATGACTCTAAACAAATTCTAGAGCAGCAGAACCCACAAAAAGACAGAGTGAAACAAATGTCCAGGGATCAGAGGTCTTGGAATATGATATTCCGAAGGTCAAAGGAGCTAGCATTAAAATGAAGAATCACCAACCCAGCAAAACTAAGTCTAATCTTTCAGGGGAAAAAATGGATATTCAATGAAATAGAGGACTTTCAAGCATTCTTGATGAAAAGACCAGAGCTGAATAGAAAATTTGACTTTCAAATACAAGACTCAAGAGAAGCATGAAAAGGTAAACAGGAAAGAGAAATCATAAGAGACTTTTTAAAATTGAACTGCTTACATTCCTACATGGAAGGATGATATTTGTGACTCATGAGACCTTTCTCAGTATTAGGGTAGCTGGAGGGAATACACACACACACACACACACACACACACACACACACACACACACAGAAAGAAAGAGAGAGAGACAGAAACAGAGGGCACAGGGTGAGTTGAATTTAATATGTAAAAAATAAAATTAAAGGGTGAGAGAGAATGGTACTGGGAGGAGGTGAAAGGAAGAGATAGAATGGGGTAAATTACCTCAGATAAGAGAGAAGAAAAACCTTTTACAGTGGAGGGGAAGAGTGAGGAGGTAAGAGGGAATGAATGAATCTTACTCTCATCAGGTTTGGCTTAAAGTGGGAATAACATACACACTCAATTGGGTATGGAAATCTATCTTACCCTACAGGAAAATAGGAGGAAAGGGGATAAGGGGAGGAGGATGATAGAAGGGAGGGCAGATTGGGGGAGGGTGTAATCAGAAGCAAAGACTTTTGAGGATGGATAGGGTCAAAGGAGAAAATAGAAAAAAAATGAGAGAACAGGATAGGATGGAGGAATTACAGTTAGTTTTTCACAACATGACTATTATGGAAGTGTTTTGCATGACTACACATGTAAAACCTGTATCAAATTGCTTGCCTTCTCAATGAGGTTGGGTAGGGAGGGAGGCAGGGAGATAATCTGGAACTCAAAGTTTTAAAAACAAATGTCAAAAATTGTTTTTACATGCAACTAGGAAATAAGATATACAGGCAATGGAAGTATAGAAATTTATCCTGCCCTACAGGAAAATAGAAGGGGGAGGGGATAAGAGAAGGGGGCAAGATAGAAGGGAAGGTAGTTTGGGGGAAGGGCTATTCAGAATCCATGCTGTCTTGAGGTAGGGGGAGGGGAGAGATGGGTAGAAAATTTGGAACTCAAAATCTTGTGGAAGTGAATGTTGAGAACTAAAAATAAATTAATTAATTTATAAAAAATATTATTATCCCATTTCACAGATGAGGAAACTGAGGTTGAGAGAGGTTAAGGGACTTGCCCAAGATCACATAGCTAGTATTTGAGGCAGGATTATAACTTAGGTCTTCCTGATTCCAAGTTCAGTACTCTATCCATTCTTGTATACTCCTTCCCTCAAGGAGGTCAAATTCTAACAGGAGGAGATAACACAGATAGAAAGTTTCAACAGCAAATCAGATGGAAAGGCCTAAGGATACAATAACAAAGCAGATGGTAATACATCTTATTTAATGTCATGATAAAATTATATCCACTTCTAGTATTTAAACATTTGATGTTACCAAGGAAAATTGAGGTGGTCATCTAATTGGTTTAGAGAATAAAATTCTCTCCAGCTTATTTTACAGATATACATATATATATATATATATATATATATATATATATATATATATAAAATCCTTCTAACTCTATTCCTTTTTCTTGGGTTGATACAAAACAGACAAACAAAAATAAACAAAACAAACAAAAAAAATCTCATAGAACTTACTGACCATTTTTTGACTCCATTTGTTTTCATGTACTGATGTTTTGACCCATCTCATTTTGAAATGCCATCTGCTCACCTTTTGCTTCCCCCTGAAGCTCACTGAAAAAAAAATGGAGGCCAAATCTAAAGTACCATTTTGTTTCTGTGGAGAGTTTAGCTCTGTTTGTTATTTGTTGCCATAATAATGTTAGTACCACTAGCCTTAAGCCTACTTAACTAAGATTGACAGAATTTCATGAGACACAGTTATTATTATCATCATCATTATGCAGATGAGGAAACCAAGGCATCACAAATAATGGATTAGCTCACTGCAAGTCATGCAGAGCACTCTGGTTTAAATTTAAGTCACGTAGTTGTACAGTTCCGCTTATGCCATGAGTCTCTCTCATCCTCTGGGAAAAAAAAAAAAGAATCACTGAATATTTAAGTTGGAAGAGACCAAACAATGTGCTTTATTAAGAGACCTTAGAACACAGAATGATACAGCTAAGAGGATTCTTAGAATATAGAACATAGACTTTCAGGACTAGAAGGACCCACATAGTTTGGAGCATAATGCCAGAGCTTCAGAGGATCTTAGAACATGTAATATTAATGCTGGGAGGGCCTTTAGAACAGAGTTCACAGTTTTTCAGAACTAGAAGGAAGCTTATAACATAGAATACAGGACTCTAGTCCTATAAGGAATCTTAGAACATTGAATATTAGAGATTACAGGAACCTTAGGGATCATCTAAAGTAGTCCTTTCACTTTATAAATGAGAAACTCAAACCCAGAAGAAGGATGTGACTCAATCAAATTCACACAATATATCAACAGAAAAGGCAGGTATAGAATCTAGGCCTCCTAATGAGTTCTCTCTCTCTCTCCCTCTCTCTCTCTCTCTCTCTCTCTCTCTCTCTCTCTCTCTCTCTCTC
>NW_020954641.1:4558251-4602834 GCF_900497805.2 Vombatus ursinus | reverse complement strand
CTCTCTCTCTCTCTCTCTCTCTCTCTCTCTCTCTCTCTCTCTCTCTCCCTCATCTATGACTTTATCTCTGTCTCTCTGTCCATCTGTCTATGTCTCTCCCTCCTCCCTCTCTTTCTCACTCATTATGCCAAAGATAAAATGTCACAGAATCAGAGTTTGAAGGGGTCTCACCCACCACCTAGCCCAACTCATACCTGATCAAGAATCTCCTCAAGAACAAATGGTCATCCAGGCTTGGAGAACTAACTTGACAGGTTCATTTTGTTTTGGATTGGGTTTTATTTTGTCCCCATCAAGAGATTTTTTTTTTGGTGCATGGAACTCCTGATGAATAAAATTCTTCCCTCAATGTAAGTCAGTAAGTTTTCTGTAACCTAGAGTCTTCAAGTTGCTTGAGGCAGGGAGAAATTGGGTAACTTACCCATTCCACATAACCCTTATGTGTCAGAGATAGGATGTGATGACTATTCTCACTGACTCTAAGACTGATCCCCTATCCACTACACAAGGACACTTCCCCAAATCTACAAGACAGTCACATTCAGGCCTTTTACACTTGCTATCAATCAAGTCCTGATGCAAGCAATCATTCCATTCAATTATTTCTTGAAAATTACATAGGGACAAAAGGAGATCCCTTTGAGTTAGCTCTGTCATGCAAAGTTTCCTCTGTTTTCTCTCTGTGTGGCATTAATTATGGGCTTCCACATCAGAAATTAAAAAAAAATAATTCCTTCTTACATGTTTTACATCTTCCATCTGCTGTACTTTGATGCTACTGACTTCCTTGCATCGATGTAATGTCATTGTACCTGCATTTTACACACACAATTAACCATGTGTTTTTAAAATAGCAAATTATGCCTCTGCACAAAATGATAAACTTGGTCCCAAGACAAATTGAATGAAGTTCTTATGGAATTTTTCACTTCAATTAACTTGAAGGCCAGCATATGTCATAGGTGCAAATCGCTGTGCGTTCTGTGACCACAAGCAGGGATGTGGCAAAAGGTAAACCCAGCATTATGTCTTTATGTGCTCATTGGAGACACTTGTAATCATGTTTTATTAGTGGTGCCCTCCCCGGCATAATGAACTTTGATGGAATAATGAAGTTGCTCTGGCGCCTGACAAGGCTGGCTGGCTGCCTCACCAGTCACAGACCTCCCATGAACACAATCAGCTGAGCACCAGCTCTCACTCAGCTCTAGCAATAATGAGCCAGAAACCCTGGGAAATTACTCTCCTTCCGGCTTCCATCTTTCTTGTCTTTTTCTTCTGGATTCATGGAGATGGCTGTTCAAAAGGAATCCTAGATATAGATACAGAGCTGAAACAGAGCTCAGAGGTCATCTACTCCAACTCCCAGATTTTACAGATGAATAAACTGAGGCCCAGGTAGTTAAAATGACTTTTCTGATGTCACACAGAAAGCATCAGTGGGATTTGAACCCAGATCCTCTTACTCTAAAGCCAGGACTCTGTTCACTGTACATCTTGGAATCATTCTAGAGTGTAAACATTTATAGGCTATAAAAAGCTTAGGACCATATCTATGAGAATTTCTGAGAAGATGTTTTGTTTGTCACTCTAAAAATAGAAAACTCAAATGAAATTGTCAGAAGTGACTTAGGATGACGATAGTATTTAGAGCTAGTTGTAAGGAAGGTTTGAGACCATTGTACTCCTACTCCCTCATGGAAAAAACTGAGGCCCAGAGAGGACAAGTGTCACATCCAAAGTTATACAGCCACTAAGTAGCAGAGACAAGATTCAGTCCTAGGTCCTCCTACTACACCACACATAGGACTTCCTAGATGACTTTATTTAATAATTGAATGTATTGGGTGGGATCTAAAAGAAGACTTCTAATCCAGCCTCTGCCCAAGCTACTGTATGAAATCCATCTATAAGAAGTCACTAATACATTTTAAGCAGAAATTGAAGAATTCATTTGTGTGTTTTTATGTGTGGGCATAGACTTCAGAGGCATAAACAGATGGATCCAACTTGATGCACATGAATCCCACCATGGTGGAGTAGTAGAAACATCCAAAGGTCCTGAATTTGAATTCTGGTTCTAGAAAGTCATTTCCTCATCTCTGTGCTTCAGTGTCTTCTTCTGTAAATTGAGGTGGTTGGACAAATGATTTCTATGTTCTCATCTCTGTCTAAATCCCATGATCCTATTCAGCTTAGGCAACGGTTGCCTGACTCCCATGGAAAGTGGGTCCTGTCAGAGGCTAACAGAAATGCAAATGTAATTGTTGTTAATGGTAATGATAGTTTGCCTATATGGTATATAGCTCCTTTCATCCAAGGATCTCAAAGTCTTTCATAAATATTCATTAATTCTCTCAACATGTCTGTGAGGCAAGCAAGTAAAATTATCAACCCCATTTTATAGCTGAGGAAGCAGAGACACTAAGAGGTGAAGTGTCTGGCCTGGTGCCATCTGATGTCAGGGCCGGTGGCTGGCCCATGACAGACTTCCTGACACCTAGTCCTGGGCTCAGAACCCTCACAAGCTTTGGAGAGGTTCCTGTTTCATGGAGAGGTTCCAGTTCCAGGGACATTAGATTTCACAGTGACAAAGTCATTTGTCATTCCCAGTCTGGGCTGGAACAATTAAGATGTGAATTGCTTAATTAGGCTACCAACTGAGCATTTTTAACAGTAGCTGTTACACACACATGCACACACACAAGTTGTGTGAAGTGTATGTGTGTGAATGTATATGTGGGAAGGTGTGTGCATATGCATGGTGCATATTGGATAGAAAGCTGTCTCTGGGGCCAAGAAGATCTGAGTTCAAGCTTTGCTTCTGACACACTCACTGTGTGACACTGGGCAACTCAATTAATCTCTGTTCTCTTGGCAGTTCTTTTTAAGAGTTTAAGTTGAAGAAAAGGCACCAATTTATATTTATGTTTTCCTCATTTGGGAGTTCTAATATCATCTAAATCATATGGGCAGAACCTATCTATATATCATCATTTCATTGATATGGAGAATTCCCAGATGAGGAAACCAAATATACTTGAAGCTACTGAAGCTTAAAACTGCGATAAGACTTTCAGGACACCTGATAAAGCTAGAGATAAATGATATAGATATATATGTAGATAGATATAAATATAAATATAGATATAGACATAGATGATATAGATACAGACATATCTATCATGCACATAGACTTTTTACTTTATCTTTGCTACATCCTCATTCCTATCAACCTTGCCTTATAAAGGTGACCTTTGATTCTGAAACAACTCCACCTGATTGTGAACTCACTGATAGATTATACTTCTGTCTTCAAAGATTACCTAGGACCAGCCCTAGCTAAATTTAGAGGTGCATCACAAGAAAGTTGGTTACCAAGGGAAGATTTTTTTCAACCATAGTAATTCACGAAAATGGTGACAAAGTATAGAGGTATGGTGATGTATGTTAAGAAACAAGCAACATTCACACTAATAAAACAATGAATCCTTAGAGTATTGGAGCATATTCATTTTTGCATTCATTGAACAAATACTTACTGAACATCTACTGTGTCCACAATGTATCTACTTGGCACTGGGAGAGAGAGACAAATGTCAGATGACATAATCACTGCTTTCTTGGAACTTACATTGTATAAAAGGGAAAGGCATCAATCCTTATGGCTATAATATACAGTATAGCAGAGAGAAAGAGAGACAAAGACAGAGATAGTGGTGAGAGAGAGAGAAGAGAGAGACAGAGAGAGAGGAGAGAGAGAAGAGAGAGACAGAGACAGAGACCGAGGGGAGAGAGAGAGAGAGAGGAGAGAGAGAGAAGAGAGAGAGAGAGAGAGAGAGGAAACAGACAGACAGACAGACAGAAAGAGGAGAGATAATTTATTAAATGGTTGAAATGCCCACATGCCAGTTACTATGCTTAGTGCTATATAAATTTCAGAGATATAAATATAGGAATATAAATATCAGCAAGCAAGTTGCTGCCCTCAAGGAAATTATATTCTAATGAAGCTAGACAACACTTGGAGGGGAGCTGGAAAAGGAAAAGAAATATTATGTTTATAGCAGGGATCAACATAATATTTTAAGGTTCGTGAAGTACTTTACATAGGTTATCTCATTTGAACCTCAAAAACCATATGAGGTAGGCATCATTTATTATCCACATTTTATAGATGAGGAAACTGAGACTGAAAGTGTCCCAACGACTTGTCCAAGAATATATAGCTAATAATTGTCTGAGACAGGGTTTGAATTGAAGTCCTTAAAACTCCAAATCCATTGCTCTCTAGAGGCTTACAAAACAAAGTGGCGTTTGAAGAAGGAAGAGGAAGATCATTGCCAATTGTGTGGAATGAGAACTCTCTTCTTGTAAGATTGGATCCTTTGTGTTGTGTTTTAAAAGATGTAGGGAATCAGTAAGCAAAATAGGGGCATTCCCAGCACAGAATACAGTGTGAGCAGAGGCATGAATGCAAAAGGAGCTAAGTATGGTATTTACAGTAACAGAGGCCATGGCTAGAAAGGTAGTGGCCCCACATCTTGGTAAAGGACCATGAACTTTAATGGGTAGGCTATAGGTGGCGCAGCAGGTAAAACATCTGAGCTTAGAGTCAGGAAGATTTGAGTTCAAATCTGGCCTCCGATACTTATGTGACCCTGAGCAACTAATTTGTAACCTTTCTCAGCCTCAATTTGCTCATCTGTATAATGGGGATTATAACATTTACTCACACGGTTGTTGTGAGAATATAATGAAATAACATACATTCAGCATTTTGAAAACCTTAAAATGCTATATAAATGCTAGCTATTATGAAGTACTAATATAAGGAACCACTGATCAAAGGGGTATCATTGCTAGATCTACTCCTAAAAAAGATTACTCTGGAAGAGTTATGGAGAATGGATTGGACAAGAGAAAACTACAGGCAAGAAGACCTCTTAAAACACTATTTTGCATTATTCTGGGTGGGTGGTAATGAGAACATAGACTACATTGCCAGAGGTGAGGATAGTACAATACTTTTTTTTTTCTTTTTCCAAGACAATCAGGGTTAAGTGACAGCTAGTATGTGTCAAGTGTCTGAGGTCAGATTTGAACTCAGGTCCTCCTGACTCCAGGGCCCATGCTGTATCCACTGTGCCACCTAGCTGCCCTAATAGTACAATGCTTTTTTTTTAAATTGTTGTTTATACAGTCCTATCTATCATCATAGTGACCCAACCTTTTCTCTAAAGAATAAGTGAATGGAGCAAAGAGGGGTTCAAAAAGGAAGAACAATCCTAGGCCGCCTCCCCTAAGCACCTTTGTCTCCCCTCACTGTGGCTTTTAGGCACTGCAGTCCAACGTTCTCAGGCTGCCTATACCCAGACCTTCTGGACATTAGTCTTATCCACTACCCCTGTTACTTCCCTACCAATTAGTGCTCTCTGTTATCTATCACAATGGATCTGATCAGTTCATTTAAACTGAAATGATCATAACTGAGAGTAATTTATTGCATTTGCCTGGCCATTCCTCTTTGCATTTTAACAAGAAAATGAGAAAATGATGCTCCTAGTAAAAAACCAGGTGAATCTTCTGATGAATGGTGAGACTGGGCCGAATCATTGAACGTCAGATCTGGAGGAGCCTTAGAGATCATACAACTCAAACTGCCTGTTTTACAGAGGAGCTCAGAGACAAGAAAGGGACTTTCCCTGGTCACACAGAGTGTTAATGGCAGACTTGGGGCCAGAGTACAGGTCTCCAGACTCTGGACCATATTCTTTTCAGGACAATATGAATAGTTGAGTCCCACATCACTGGAAGAAAAGCTGATGGGTTCATTCCTACAACAGAATTTCCCAGTGTCTCTTGTATTGCCTCTCTTCCTCCCTTTCTCTACACACACACACGCGCACACACACACACACACATACACACACACACATACACACACATACACATGTTAATTAAATGAAACAACTGACTAGGAAGCTAGCTAGGTAGAAATGCCTCTCATCTCTTCTGGAGTGATCATGAAAACAATACCTTCCATTTCTACCATGTTTTACAATTACCAAATCCTTTTTTCACAACAACCCTTTGAGTAGGTAGCATAAGGATTACTCTCTCCATTTTACACACAAGGAAACAAGCTCGGAAGGGTTGTCACTTGTCTATGGTCATAGAACTAGTAAAAACCAGAGTTGGGTTACAAGCCCAGATCTCCTGATTCCAAGTCATTGCAGCTCCATGGCGTCATAACATGACTGCCTCTATCTCCAACAGAAAGGAGAGCAGAGACTCAAATAGGGGCCAGAGGGCACCAGTCCAGATAAGAGATTAGAGGCTTCTCCTTCTGGGACCTGCTCTGATTGTTGCCTGCTGCCTGAGAACATAGATAAGAGATGAGATAAGGTGACTAATTCCTTTGCTACTCTTGCACAATACTCACAGGTAATTCACTTTAGGATTAATGGTTGGATTTAGGCCTGGAGTAGTACAGTAGGATGAATGATGTCAGAAATGTGAGAGATTCAAATAGATGTCAGGACTAGTAGGGATCTCATGCATAGAGGTTGATTTTTTGTAACCCTAGTGCCTAGCACAGTGCCTAACACATAATAAGTGCTCAATAAATACTTGTTGACTGATTGATCCTCCATAACTTTGCTGGTACTGGAACTATTTATGTATGAGTTTATCTCCCTATAATTGAATAGAGTTTTGAGTTCAGGTACAGCTGATGGTATTTATGGGACATTTCAGTGAGACTATACTTTATGGAAGTTTTTTTATGTAATCCTCTTTCTTATTCTTTGTATATTTCAATGTTTATGTTTGTTGATTGTTTTATAAAGAGGATTTTTTTTAAGTGAGTCAAAAGGCAGGGAATCTGTGTTGGCATAGTGAGACCACAACCTACTAAGTCTGTGGCCTACTGAGCTTCTCTGAATGTTAAAGCTGGAAGTCACCTGTGAAACTGGAACATTAGACCCAGAAGGCACCAGGGAAAATACAAAGTCAAGTATTTCAAGGGACCTTAGACCATCAGAACTAAGGGACCTTAGAGTAAATCTAATCCAAATCCCTGATTTTACAAATGAAGAAAGTGAGACTCTGAGTAAAGAAAGTGACTTACTCAAGGCCATGCATGGAATTAGTGAGAGAGTTGAAGCAAGAACCCAGGTTGCTTGGCTCCAAGTCGAGGGCGATTTTCATTCATCATTCTATAACATAGCCATGTGCTCATAGACACATTGATGAAATTCAATTAGAAAAATCCAATGTGTATTCAACACAAGGCTTAGACCTTGTTTCATCAGGGACTTGTCACTTCTCACCTTTGCTTTCTGAGAACAAGGATTCCTAAAGGTACCGTCCAGACTCTCCTTTGCCTTTTTTTTTTTTTTTTGCAATTGTGATCATAGAATTTCAACATTCATTTGTTTCAATATAATGCTCTTTAAAGTTGTCTAATGTTCTTTCTTGCTTAGATAAATAGGATAAAGGCAAGACCTAAAGAATTCTAGAATCTCGGAGACAGAAGGAGCTTCATAGGGCATCTAGTCCAATCCTTACCCAAGCAGGAAGTAGACATCTTGACAAGTGGATATCTAGCCTTGGTAGAAACAGCTTTGTCATTCTGATTTCATAGGATTTTGGATCTAGAATTGGAAGGGATTTAATAGGCCATCTAGTCCAATCCCCTCATTTTACAAGTGAAAAAAATGAAATTGAGGGTGGTCTAATGACTGGCCTACCAGCATACTAACCGTGTCACAGGTGAGATTTGAATCCAGGTCCTCTGACTCCAGGTTCAATGTTTTTCCCAGTGTACCATGCTGATTTGATCTAATGGGAGACCTGGGATATGGGTAGTAGGGAAGTCAGGGGCAAGAAATCAGCGACTTGCCAGATCACCAATATTTATTTATGTGACTGATTTGTGCATTTTTATGTATGATTCACAAGTCCTAGAATGACAGAACTTAGACCAGGAAGGGTGCTTAGAGATCTGGTCCTCTTCCAAAGCTAAATGAAAATCTTGGAATCCTACACACTGAACTGGATCTTCAGGATTGCTGCCGATTTACAAGTCAAATTGACGTGGAGTAGTAAAAGGTAGAGATGGCCAAAAGCTGATCAAGGGGCCAGTTAAGGTGCCAAGAGTCACTAATAAACACTAAAATCAAATTTCCAAAATCATCCCACTTCAGATCAGTCTCAAGTCCTGAAATCTTTTCATAGAATCTTATAGTCATAGGATTTTGAGCTAGAAAGAACCTTTAGCATTATAAGGCCCGACCCCCTCATCTTATAAAGTTGCCTTTAGAGATGGGACTTGACTTGCCCACGGTCACACAGACAGGAGAGAACTGAGCTAGGATTTCTCTGTGCATATGTCTCTTGTCTCTGCTTCTAGCAGAATGATTCAGGAAGTATATCCTATTGAATTCTTTGGGGTTTTTAAAACAAATTTTTGTTTAACCTCTGCTATGACCCAGACAGTAAACAAGGTCCCTAAATCTCTTCCATTTCTGTTTATTTAAAGAATGTTTGCTTATTTGGCGGCTACTTAAGTGGAACCACTGTTGTTACTAACTCGCGTAGAAAGAAATATTGCTTCTTGTTTTCTGACATGATTTTATTCTGTCCCTAATTATCAATTCCTTTTTTTTTCTTATTCTCCTTTTCTTGGGTAACAAATCCAGTATGTATGCATTTGCTCAGGCACTCAGTTAATCGCCTACCTTTAATTAAAGGTCTAGACTCGATGTCTCTGGAGTAGCCCCTGGATATTTATCTTCACGGTTCTATACTTACAGCATGGTATGGAAAGTAAAAAGCCACACTAACTACTGGTGGGCAGAGGAACTGATCCCATCTGAAATGACTCTGGTTGGGGTTCAGCCACAGAAGATATCCATATTATTTGCCCTTGAGATTTTTTTTTACCTACCTTTTTGATTTACTTCTGGTTTTCCTGCCCCAGGCCAGGAAGCTGCTTTATAACCAGAGTAGTTTTCTCCACTATATGTGAAGGCCTTGAAGATTAGAATATCTTTTTTTCAGCCAACTTAAGGATTACTACTGCTATTTGTAACACCCAGCTAATGGTTGGCTCTCAGAATGGGATAAGAATTTCATGGAAGAACTGAGAGACTCCATTTGGGTTTATGATGTCCAATATCTTTTCTTTTTTAAATTTTTTTTTAATTTTTAGGCAATTGGGGTTAAGCGACTTTCCCAGGGTCACACAGCTAGTAAGTATTAAGTGTTTGATCCGAAATCAGATTTGAACTCAGGTCCTCCACACTTCAGGGCCAGTGCTCTATCCACTGCACCACTTAGCTGTCCCCAATGCCTGATATCTTGAGATTTGGAAACATCCCCTTTGGACCTATGCTTTGTTCCTTCAATTATTACCCAACAGTTGGGCAGTGTGTAGATATTGCCTCAGTTGGATTAGAGGGTATGAGGGTATGCCCTTCCTTCCTCTCTTCATTCCTTCCCTTCCTCCTTTCCTCTCTCCTTCCTTTCTTCATTCCCTTTTTCCTGCCCTTCTATTCTTCCCCCCTCCTTCCCTTCTTTCTTCCCTCCTTTACTCCCTTCTTTCTTTCCTTCTCTCTTTTTTCTTTCTTATTTTTCTTTTTCTCTTTCTTTCTCTTTTTCATATTTTTTTCAGAATTAAATTTTTTAAGGGACTTAATAAGTATGGAGAACAATTACTATAGAAATAACATTTGCATTTTTTAAGGGACTTAATAAGTATGGAGAACAATTACTATAGAAATAACATTTGCATTTATATATTACTTATTCATCACTTATGGTATATGGAGAATAGGGTATATAGTACTGCTAGATTGGAGAAATACTCAGATTTAGAAATGGAAAGAACTTTAGATATCATCTAGTCCAATCCCACTTCTTTTAAAATTATTTCCTTATTTATTTCATCAAATATTTCCCAATTACATGTAAAAAAAATAACAATCATTTTTTAAAACTTTTGTTTCAAATTCTCTCCCTCTATTCAACTCCTCTCCACTCCTTGAGAAGGCTGATTTTTTTTTTAAGAGAAGAAAATAAAGTTCAAAAAGAAGTTAATTTGCCCATGCTTACACAGAGCAACACAACTGAGATTTGAACCTGGGCCCTCTGACTCCGAATCTGGCACCCTTTCCACTAAATTCTAAATTATTGTCCTTCCCACTAAACCAGTCTGACTCAGTCCACAAACATCTATTAATCACCTATTATGTACCAGGCACTGTGGTAGGTGCTAGGGATACAAAGATAAAAATGGAATAGTCCATGCTCTCAGGAAGTTTTATTTCTATTGCCTTTTTGGTTTGGAAAGACCATGATTTTACGATGTGTGTCTATTATGACCTGACATGCGATCACAGGATATCAGAACTAGGTTGGAGCTTGGAGATCATTTAGTTCAACCCTCCCTCAGAGAGACTGAATGCAAGTATAATTAAGGAGATCTTTAAAAAGAGCTTGACCAAAAATCAGTCCCTCTCTCATTCTCTTTCTTTCTTTCTCTTTCTCTAACATATGTGCCTGTGTACATCAATGCATGTGTGTACACATACATGTGCAGTGTATTTATCTATACATTCAATCCTGCCACTGATGAATATCAGCTATGTGATCATGGGTAAGTATTATAACCACAAATTTTAGCATTAGAAGGGATCTTAATGGCCACTGAATTCGATTTCTATTCAAAATAGAATCTCCTTTACAATATACCTGACAAGTGGTCATACAGCTTGTGACTGAAGACCTACAATAAGGGAGAGCCTCCTGCCTCCTGAGGAAACCCATTCGACTTAGGGATACTTTTCATTGTTAGTAAGTTTTTCCTGACATCAAGCCTAAATTAACCCTTTTGTAACTTCCACCAATTGCTTCTGGTTCTGCTCTATGGGGGCAAACTGGATAAACCTAATCCCTTTCATGTGACAACCTCAAAGATAGTCCCCTCTAAGTTCCTTCAATCAATCCTCATGTGGCATGGGCTTACCATCCTTTCCTACCCAGGCTGATCTCCTTTGGACTTTTCTCCTGTTTAGCAATTATTTAATTGGCACCCAGAACTGATCACAATATGAAAGATGTGGTTGGAACTGGAAAGACTATGAGAGGATTAGATTCTCCCTTTCCCTGGAAGCTGTGACCCTCTTGGAGCATCTACATTGACTTTTTTTTTCTTTCTCATCATGTAGCTGACTCATATTGAACTTGTGGTACAACAAACCCCCCAGATCTTTTTTTAAGACAAACTGCTATTGCCTGCCCCACTTCATCCTAGTGAAGTGGAAGACTTTACATTAAGAAGGTAAGTTACAGATAAGTTGCTGGCCTGAATCAATTGAGGGAGTTTCCACACCGAGCAATCCCTAAGCCAAAGAAACTACATATCCTAGAATACTAAACTTAGGGTTGGAAGGAACCTTAGAGACCATTTGGTTCAACCTTTTCATTTTACATTTTAGAAAACAGAGGACCAGAGAAATTAAAGGTCATATAGATAGTAAATGGAAGAGAAAGAATTCAAACCCAGATTCCTCTGAATCCAGGTTGGATACTCTTTTCACTCTACCCTGATGCCTTTCTTTAAGACCAAATCAAATTTAACCCATATAGGTGTATATATGCATGTATATTTCTGTGCATATGTACATAATACAAACGAATGTATGCACACATACATTTATACATGTGTATATACATGTGGATATACATGACTATATGTGTGCACGTGCCATAGTGTATGTGTGTATACTACATTAGATATATATATGTAAGTTGTATGCACATGCATTTTATACCTATATATTTATATAAAATCCATTTACAGTTATAATATTCTGTGGTGAATTTGTGGAATGATGTGGATGAAAACTGCACCTAATGGGTAGATATGGTTGCAATCTGCATTGTTGGGGGAATACATACATATATGGATGAGGCTATAAATCTACTAAGAATTGAAGAAACTATCTCCAGAACCATTAAATGGAAGTAGTATGGGAGATGGGAAAAAGAATCATCCCTACAACCTACAATCCCTCATGATGCAGGTGTTGGTGATTGAAGATAACATTGGGAAATATGAGATACACACCAGAAACATGATCTTGACTCCTTGGTATAGTCAAGTCAGGGGTATAAAGATGATACACAAATTGTCTTTGTCTTTTAGGGTTCCATAGAATTAGGTGACAATGATAAAATAACAATTACTTGCATTTATTGAATACGTTAAGTCTTCTTTCCATGCTCCACTGTAGTGTTAGAGATGACTCCCAGTTCTCCAACACTCTGCTGGAGCAGTACCATCTTTGGAAGGTCCAACCAAGCTGGAAAAGCTTCAAAAAAGGACAAGTGACCATCTGTATGTTGGCTGTTCAAGGACCAGTGTCGCTAAATATGGAAAGGCTTAGCACCAGACAGTTAGTCCCCCAGGAATGAGTCTTTTTTCATCCACAGAAACTCATGAAGACCTTCTTCATTAGGTGAAGAGAGATTTTTATCTGTGAGGATAGAGTAAATATGCACATTGATGAAACTATATATACTTAAATCACTAAATTATTAAGATTTCTGAAGCATTTTCCTCACAACTCTATGAGGTAAGCAGATAATTGGTAGCAATGCCCAGCATTCTGGCCTGGACAGACTTCCATGGCCCCAGTGTTTCTCAATTTGATTGAACCATTTCCTCTAAACTGGCTTTCCCAAACTGAGCTAAAGAGCACATTAGGTCCAAAGCCCGAAAAGACAGCACTAATTCATCATTGATCAGGACATTTCAATTGCTTAACTAAACAACAAGCAGTGCCAGGCACTGAACTAGGCAACTATAAGGACAAAAGTGAAATAATCTCTGCCCTCAAGGAGCATGTATTTCACCAAGTTAAACAATACCTAGTCATTCAGTCAGTCACCAAGCATTTATTAAGCTCTTATTATGTGCTAGGCTCTGTATCTATAAATAGGTATAAATAAGAGCTAAATTATGAGGGTGGGAAGGATGCTAGCCACTAGGAAGATCAGGAAAGGCTTCATTTAAGAGGTGGTGTTTACACAGAGTTTTGAAGGGAACAAACTCTTCCTCCTATAACTTCCTCTTCTACTGCTTCCTGGAATCTTCCTCTTCCTTAAAGACCCAGGTGCCACCTCCCACCTTGAACCTTTCTTGATCCTTCCAGTAGTTACTGCTTTTATCTTACCAAGATTACCTTGTATTTATTTATCCATTATGTACTAAATCCTTCCTTTAATCTGTAAGCTCACCTCTCTACTGAACTCCAGGCATGCATAGAGCCATAGCATCTTAGATTTAGAGGTAGAAAGGATCCGAAAGTTCTTCTAACTACCCCCTTATTTTAGAGATGAGGACCTGAGTACTAGCATAGTAAAGTCATTTGTACAACTTCTCATAGGTAATAAGTAGCAGAGCCAGGATTTGAACTCAGGTCTTCTGATTCCACTGACTCCAAATCCAAGACTTTCCATTGTGCCATATTATTTCTCTCACAGAATACTGCTGGACTTTTCCAAGTGTATGAGCCATCTGCATTGCAAACTTACTATTTCCAAAACAGAATTCATTATCTCCCCCTCTACCCCTGCCCTAATCTATCCCTTTTTTTAATTTCTTTCTTTTTTGTTGAAAAAAAAAAACTAGTAAGCACCCTCATAATCATTCTCCACTCTTCCTTCTCTCTCACCTGACCATGACCCAGACTACCTTTCCTCCTTTGGGGGCATTTCAGCAAATAGATACTCATATTGATCTTTGTTGTTCATACTGCTCATAGATTTTAAAACTGGAAGGTCCCTTGTGGACCATTTAGTTCAATTTTATCCTTTTGCAGTGATTTAAAAATTTACTCTTGTTCAGAAAGTGGAAATGACTTGCCCATGGTCACATAGCAGACAATTTGAATGCAGGCCTTTTGGCTCCAGATCTAGTGCTTTTTCCTGTTGAGACATGCTGTCTCTGAAGAAATTAGAAACTTGACTTCCAAATAAGCCTGGAAGTTATTTACTACGTGATTATTATGTCAAAACCAAATATATCAATAAAACATCCCTAGTTTCCAAATGTCCTGGCTATTTAAAGTTTTATTAAACTCTCTGTAAAATTAAGCATTGGACTAAATGACCTCATGCATATTTAGATCTCTGAACCTATGATCTCAATTACAACTCAGAGCTCATAAAATATTTTTTTCTTAATAAGTTTTTACAGCTAGGTGGGACCTTAGAGTTCATTGAGTGCAATTGCCATATTTCAGAGAGGAAGAAGTTAAAGCCAAGAGAGGTCACAGAATTTAGAGTTGGAAGGTAGATGTTTACACAAGGGTGACAAAGCTTAAAAGGAGGAGAGCCAAGATTTGAAGTCAGTTTCCTTGGTCTCAAAGTCTGGTGGGTTTTTTACAAAATGTTTGTCTTTTATTATGAACTTTAATATCGGTAGCCATGAACATTTCAACGTACAAAGAACAAAAAAAGAAGATTGCATATGAAACTGTGGATTTCTGTTAAATACAATTTTTAAGTCTTTTAAATTTGACATGATAGTACCCAAACTGCCCTGTTTATTTGCATTTTCTTCCGAACTTCCTTCTGTTCTATTATGTATATTTTAAAAATGTTTCATTGGTGATCTTTTCTTTATTTCTTTTTTTTGTAGCATTATTACTACTCAATTATTACCCCTCAAAACTTACTCTCCCATGCACCTACACCACACATAAATGCCTTCCCTTTCAAAAATCAGTATAGACAAACAAAACTAATTCATCATGTATTAATTGTGTCTAAAAAGGTCTCTTTCATTGTATAACTCTAGTCCATAATCTCTGCCAAAAGGTAAGAAGCATGTCTTATTATCAGTTTTCTGAAGCTATGATTGGTCATCAGATTGATTAGTGTTTTTAAGTCATTCCTTTACATTATTGTAGTCATTGTATAAATTGGTCATCTGGTTCTGTTCACTTCCTTTTGTATCGGTTTATACAATCTCAGGTAACTCCAAATCCTTTCATAATTTCTTATGGTAAAATATTCCATTACATTTGTATGCCATGATTTATCAGTCATTCTCCAAGTGATGGATGCTCAGCTTTATTTCTAGTTCTTTAATACAACAAAAAAGAGCTCAATGAATATTTTTACACATAGTTATCCCTTTTTTAACTCTTTGGGGTGCCTATTAGTGACTTCATTGAGTCAAAGAGTATGCACACTTTAGTAACTTTTTATATACTTCCAAATTGCTACCCAAAATGGTAGGACCATTTCCCAACTCAGAAAACAGCGTATCAGTATGACCTTCTTCTCACAGCACCTCCAAGCACTTATGAAACATTTGCCATTTGGTAAGTGTAAGGTTGTATTCTAGAATTGTTTTGATTTGAAATTCTCATACAATTTCATTTGGAATATTTTCCCATACAGTTGTTGACAGCTTATATTTCTCCTTTTGAAATGTGCTCGTTCTTATTCTTTGACCAATGTGGCACTTTTCCTACTATACCATATTACTCATGAGATAAACAGTAATTCCAGTGATAGGAAACTGAGGTATAATGATGTAGTAATATATTTCTTACATGTGTAAGCTATATTCTCATCTATTATGAAAAGATCTTTGAACCCTTTTCCCCAGTTCTTTAAAATTTCTTCTAAGCCATAAGTGAATGTGTGGGTGCATATAAATAGCTAACATCAGCTTTGACCTTTTCAGTTTCTTTTACCGGTAATTAACCCAAGTATATGTCCATGCTGATCTAAGATAGAATTACAGAATGAACTAAATAACATCGAGTCCAACCTTAACCAATTTTATGAAAAAGAAGATTGAGGTGCAGAGATGGCAAATGACTTGCCCAAAGTCACCAGTTACTTTGTAGACTCAAGTTCAGGTCTTCTGACTCCAGATCTTTCTGGTATACCATGCTGCAAATATGTAGATGGACCATATAGCACAAAATAACCATTTTTCTTAGGGAAATACAATTGAATGGTTATTTTAGAGAGGTTATATGGCATAGAGACTTGGAATTAGGCCTGGGTTCCAGGCCCATCTCTAACACTTGTTATATGACTGTGGGAAAGTCATTTTTTCCCCTTCTCTGACTTTCAGTTGCCTCATTTATCAAATGGAGATGAGAATATTCACACTAGAATATTCACAGGTTTTTTTTTACGTAATTCAATAAACATTTTTTAAACGCCTGGTATGCTCAAAGCAATGTGCAAGGTGAAAGGAATACAAAATAAAAAGTGGAACCTTTCTTGCCTTCAGGAGTTTACATTCGACTTAGGAGAATGCTTTGAGGATAGCACTTTGTAAAATGGAAAACACTTTATAAAGGTGAGTTATCATCATATGCCCCTTCAAATAAAATTTGGTAGGTCTGAAAGACACAAACGTGTATGAACGTGTATGTGTGTGTGTGTGTGTGTGTGTGTGTGTGTTGGAAACAGAAGGTAGGTCATAGAACTAGAATGAATCTTACAAGTCACATAGTCACAGAATTATGGACCCAGAGTTTGAAGGGACTTTAGAGGCCATCAAAGACCCTCTCATGAGGACATTCAGGAACAGAGATATTAAGTGACTTGCTCAATGTCACAGAAGGACTGAACATTTGAGGTAAGGTTTGAGCCCAGTTCTTCTGATTCCTGACCCATTGATGATTTTCCTGTACTAATCCAGTCTATTCATTTTATAAATGAGGAAAATGATGCCCTGAGAGGTGAAAACCCTTGGCCAATGTCGCAAAGCTAGGAAGTCACAAAGCTTGGATTCAAATCCAGTTTTTCTAACTCTACTCCAGCATTTTTCCCACGATGTGATGTAGGAAAGGATCTCATCTAATCCCAAAGATGCCATTGTAATTCTTCTGTGTCTCTAGAAATCTAGTTACTTTCCAGGTCACCAAAGTTTATACTTAGTCACTCATATATAGGCAACTAACTGAACATAATGAATCTATCTGTGGTGATGTGATAGGTAGTACAGAATCTTATTAAGGCATCTTTAATTAAAAATGCATTAAAATCCCCAAGCTTCTAAACACACCCTGTACCTTCTCCACAATTAACTCTGATTCATCCTATGACCCCTATGGGCATGAATGGGAAGACTTAAGAGGCCCTTGACTATGTGCACACAGTATCGCATAGACACTAATGGACTTAAATCAGGAAGATTAATTCCATGCACTAGGCTTCTCATTTAAGAAACAACTGTCAGGATGAGCCTAATTGGTGGAGTTGATGGCCCTAAATGTTTGGAGATCCAGGAAGCTGACTTTTAGCCAATGCAAAATTATCTGGGGGTAATGAGGAAGAAGAATAACAATGATAATTTAAAATCACAGATAGTCAGAAGAGCTCATTAACCATCAGCTTTAGTCTTTTATTCCTTGTCCTTTTACTAGGACTACTAAGGAGCTGCAAATCTCATGAGATTGAAACTTCATCTGCTCTTGAGTCAGTCTTCAGAGAGACCAACAAACTGTGATTAGATTTATCTCTAAGGTCCCTTTACATCCACACAGTCAGTCTATGATTCCATAGGGAAAAAGGAGGTTAAACATCCTGGGCAATCTATTGGTCTTAGCAGTCAATGTAGTGAAGTGAAAAGAGCACAGATTTAGTCAGAGGTCCCACGTATGAATCTAGGCTTTGCCCCAACTTGCTAGCTGTGTGATGTTGGTGAAGTCACTTTCCCTCTCTAAGCCTCAGTTGTCTCCTTTGTAAAATGGACCAGATCATCTCCAAGGATGACCTTCATCTCAAAGTATTGGATCAGATCGTCTACTTCTATTTCTAAATCCTCACTCCTAAGTTGTTTAATCTCTCTAAACCTCGTTCTCCTCACCTATAAAACTAAGGCATTAAACTAAATGATAGCTAAGGTTCTTTCTAAACCCAAATCTTATGATTTTGTAAGCCCAGAGATGATCAATATGTTGAAGAGCAGCCCCCTTTCTTTGACTGAAATCTCACTTTTAAGTGACAGCATTCCTCAGCAAGAGTGAGACATCTGCGGGCATGGACAGGGTAAAAAAAAACACATCTCCATCTTTCTGTGTATGAACTAGCTTCATGGCCACCTGGCAGGTAGCTGGCTTAGGTGGCAAGTAATTAACAAAGTGAACAAAACAGTAGAAGCCATCTGGTTCTCTCCAGTGGCGCTAGGCTTGGTGGAGTGGAAAGAACACTTCTCTGGGGTCAGAGTCAGAGAACCTGGGTTCAAATCTTACCCTTTCTATGAACTCATTGATCCAATTAAAAAAAAGTAAGGCATCACGATATAGTGGGCAATGCACTGAATTTGGAGTTCAAGAGCATGAGTTCAAATCCTGGCTCTTCTACTTATTACCTGAGTTATCTTAGGCAATGAGTTTTTTACTATTATAATTAATAATTAGGAGGAGGAGGAAGAAAATAAGTAATGAACAAACCACTCCTACCTGTCTTTTATTGGTCAAGAAGAAGGTGGCTAGATTGTATAGTATGTAGTACTTTAAATAGTGTCATGCTACTACACCTTAAGTGCTATAAAAATAGTTGTTATGCTTATTACCATTATTAGTAATAATAATATTACTAATAACATGTAATAGTTTCAGTAGCAGGTACCACTGAATGTTATCTGATTGTCACCAAAGCTGCCCAGTGGCATGGAACTAAAGGGTTCTAAGCCCTACAAAGACCCTTGCTACCTGAATGACTTTGAGTGAGTCATTTGTCATTCTGGGGCCTCAATTTCCTCTTATTTAGAATAATGGGATTAGACCCGACAATCTGTGAAGTACTTGCCTTGCAGCTCTATCTCTATGATCTTTTATGTTTATCTAGTTGGAACCCTCTGACTTGATCTGGGTTCTCCTCCCCCCACCCTACCCCCACTCCCACCATCAGGTAGTCAGTAAGAAGTAATGGAAAGAACACTGGAATAGGTGTCAGAAAACCTGACTGGGTTTGGATTCTGGCTTTGTCACTTGGTACCTATTGTGTGTAACAATGGGCAAATCACTCGACTACTCTGGACCATCCATCTTCTACTATCAAATGAGGGTAATTACATCTCATTTTCTAGGCACTTTAAATTTTATGATGCTCTTTGTTCATAACACCCCTTTGAGGGAGGTAGTGAAAGTATTATTAGCCCCATTTTATAGATATGGAAACTGAGGCCCAAAGAAAGTTAAGCAACTTGACCATAGTTACACATCAAGCAAGTCCTAGACATGGGCCTTGAACTCAAGTGTCTCAACTCCAAATCAGGTACTCTAATTATGTTAATATCTCCCCCGTCTACCTCATGGTGGGATAGTTGTGAGGATGAACTAAGATAATGTGTGTGAAATTGCCTTCATAGTATTTAATAAGATCTGGAGCAGGAATGTGTCATAGAGATAATTTATTCCAACTCCCTAATTATGCAAGGAAACTGAAGCCTGCAGAGGTCAAATTACTTACCTAAGGTCACACAGATTGTAATTAACAGAACCAAGATTAGATCCCAAGTCCCATAACTGCAAAATTCTAATTCTTGCAAATAATGTAAAATATTATTAGTATCATCATTATCACCTGTACATTAGAAAACCAATGCATTTTCTAGGATAAAATATAAGTCCCTGATTGAGGGGGATGATTTTCAGGCCAGCACACTCATAGCAACAACAACAACAACAACAAGAATAGCATTTGTAAAACACTTTAAGATTTTCAAAGCATTTACAAATCTTATTGTATCATCACAAAAATTCTGGGAGGTACTGTTATTATCCCCATTTTACATATGAGGAAACTGAGGCAGACAGAGGTTAAATGACTTGCCCAGAGTTGCACAACTAGGAAGTGTCTGAGTCTAGATTTGAACTCAGGCCTTCCTGACTCCAGGACCAGATCTCTATCCACTGTACAATCTAGCCACCTTCTTCTTGACCATTAATGGACAGGTAGGAGTGGTTTATTCATTGCTTATTTTCCTCCCCTTCCTCCTCCTAATTATTATGAATGATAATAGTAAAAAACTCATTGCCCAAGATAACTCAAGTAATAAATAGAAGAGCCAGGATTTGAACTCATGTTCTTGGACTCCATATCCAGTGCATTTGCCCACAATATCGTGATGCCTTAATTTTTTAATTGGATCAATGAGTTCATAGAAGTTTATTTATAGAAAAAGAACTATTTCTAGTCATGCAGATTAGTACCTTCTCTTTAACTCATTGTATTAAAGAGTTGCCTGGGTTACTGAGAGATTAAGTGACTTTCCTTTGGTAACATAGCCAATAAATGTCAGAGGCAAGACTTGAACCCAGGACTTCCTGACCTGAGTTAAAGCCAGCACTTTAAATAGTATCATGCTGCTACACCTTAAGTGCTATAAAAATAGTTGTTATGCTTATTACCATTATTAGTAATAATAATACTATTAATAACATATAATAGTTTCAGTAGCAGGTACCACTGAATGTTATCCGATTGTCACAAAAACTGCCCAGTGGCATGGAACTAGAGGGTTCTAAGCCCTACAAAGAAGCCTGATTCTAGCCCACTCACCCAGGGAGCATTCTCACTGTTCTAAGCTTCTTTACTACACCTATTCCTACACTTTCACCTACTGCCCCACCCCCCCACTCCAGACTAGATTTATTGGATCATAAATCCCTCCTTTGACTTGGGTTCCATTTGAAACAGAAGTGGAAGGCTTGGGTTCAGGGAGGAGATAATAAAGAAAGAGGTATATTATATTGAGAAAGGCTTCTGTGTTGGAGTCAGAAGACCCGAATTTGAATTCCAGCTGTTGTTGTTCAGTCATTCAGTCATGTGTAACTCCTCTTGAACCCATTTGGGATTTTCTTGGCAAAGATTTTAGAATGATTTACCATTTCCTTCTCTACCTCTTTTTACGGATGAGAAACCAAAGCCAACAGGGTTAAGTGACTTGCCCAGGGTCACACAGATAATAAGTGTCTAAGGCCAGATTTGAACTTGTGAAGATGAGTCTTCCTGACTTCAGACTCTATCCACTGTGCCACCTAGCTGCCTGACCAGCTGTCACATTCACTAAGTATATAACATTAAGCAAGTCATTTCTCTGAACCCTAATTTCCCCATCTTTAAAAATTAAAATAACAAACTACTTAACCTCACAAGGTTTTTTAAAAATGTGATATTTTAGAAACTTTAAAATGCTCACTTGAAAGATGTGCTCGTCATATGACATTGTGCTTTGCATTCTCAATAGTGTATCTATGTATTATCAATGATTATGATTCCATGCACTTAATTTCCCTTCTATCATCTGATCTCTTGAATTTCTCACATGAAAGTAAGAGTCTTGGGTGCAAAAATTATGACCAGGAATTCTATTCTGCATATCTTTTTTATTCATTACCTTCTTTTCACTTATACAGCCACCACCCTAGTATAAGTCACAGCCATCTGAGTTTGAAAACATCGATTTCATTTTGTTTTCTTGATTATTCACAAATACAAGATAAAAATCATGTTAAATAACAGGATAGTTGATTTAATAAAGCATTTGATAAAGGAATGGATGAATGGATGAGTTAGAAAGATCAATAGATTTGGAATAGGCTCAAGCACTGGGCCATATATTTACTATCCATATGACCTTGTAAGAGTCACTGAATCTCTGGGCCTCAGTTGGTTCATTGGTAATAATAATAACAATAAGAACATGTATATAGTTGTTGTTTGTCCTTCGTTTTCCAAAAGAACCAATGACATCATGGGTGATGTATTGACTTGTACATGAATTGGATTTCAGTGAAGCAGATTTCCACAAAGTCCTCAGCCTAACTCTCTCTTCTAGATTCATTGAAGTCTAGTGGCAGGACAGACGTCAGGATGACTGATGATGGCCTGGGATGCAGTGGATGACCTTGGCATCTTTGAGGTCTGACCAAACTCTAAGAGCTCCACAGTGTCTGCTTCAGCCTCCTGCATGGCTGTTGGAAGAAATTGATCTCATCTGCCATTCTACCAGGAGAAGTCTTCACATGCTTAGGGAGGACAGCTCCCCCCCCAACTCAATGATGGGTTTGAGGCCCGTCAGTTACTCTCAACCTGGTCCAGCCTGTCTGCCAAGATGGTTTACAGGGGTGTGGCCAGTTTCTTGGAGCCACAAGTGAGAGCTGAGTGCCGGGTAGACATGAAAGATGGATGAGCAGCCCTCAAAAGGGCTCAGCACATCCATACACCAGAGGTGCTAATCCTCCTTGGACACCCTGTACACCCCAACATGTATATAGTACTTTACAGTTTGCAGTCATATTTTGGCATGTTTTGAATTTGAACCTCAAAACAATCCTGTGAGGTAGGTGCTATCATTACCCTTATTTTCAGATGGGAAACTGAGGCTGAGAAAGTAAGAGCTGAGAGATGACTTGACCAGTCAGGGTCATACAACCAGCAAGCGTCTGGAGCAGAATTTGAAGACAAGTCTTCCTGACACCAAGTCTAGCACTGTATCAACTATGCCAGGAGGAGGTTGTACAAAATGATGTTCAAGGCTCCTGCTACTGCTAAATCCTATTAATGAAATGAAGCTTCTCAGCAGACATTTGGCCTATTTCCTTTACCCATTTCAGTTGGTATCTGGACATGGTCTAACTTCAAGGGCAAGTCAATGCTTTGCTGGACTTCCATGTTTACAGAACTTGATACTTTGATTACTTTACCCAATATGACATCATTTGTTTATGTGAATTCAAATAATCACTAGTCTCCTTGAAATCCCTCATATTCTATTCTTTTGTCTAATTACTGCATGGACCCAGTTAAATCTTGGGTGGCTGTGATGGGTTCATGGTGTTGCTGGAATGGCTTATCACTGATGAGTCATGGATGTTGTTGGCTTTAAGTTGACATGCAGCACATATTGCAACATGCTCTCTTTCTCTTCCTCCTTCCCTCCTGTTTTAGCACTAACTCATGCATTACTAATAGGAATGGGAATATGGGCTTTGGAAGACCACATTCAATTGTAGCTACACCCTTTAGAGGCACGGTAGAGATAACAAGCTCATCTTTGCCAAGGCACCAAGCTGTTGATTCATGTACTGAGTATCCTGTGACCTCCCTCACTTTGGGGAGAGTAACTATGTGTGGGGGCAGATGGTACATGAGTTGGGTTCAGCCCAGGGATGGTCCTTAGCAAATGCTGCCCATGCCAGGGCTGCCAAAAAAGAGAATATTTAAGTGAGAGAAAGTACCAGAGATAATACAGTTGTTCTCTTTAAACTGACTAATATGTGACAGCTTGCAGAGAGAATTATGGTGAGTGATAGCAGGAGGCTTTCTCATTCCTTTCTTCATTAAATACCATGCTGAGGCAACAAAGCAGTATGGTCACAGTGGTGGGTTACAGAGAGACAAATTTCTGTTTGATAGAAGAAAGAAATGAATAAGTAGCTATGTCCAAAAGTGGATTGGGTTGCCTTGTAAGGTAGTGCATTGTCCATCACTGGGAGTCTTCAAATGAAAATTGGAAAACTAATTGGTTGAGATGTTACAAAGGGAGATTGGATGAATTAGCTGACCTCTGAGATCCACTCTAACTCTTAGCCTGGCATTTAAGATTTTCCACAATTTGGCTCCAGACTGACTTTCTACTTTTATTTCATATTTTTCCCCATTCATGAGCTGTACATTCTTGGCTAATTGGGTTACTGGCTGTTTCCCAGTTTTACCCTGTCTTCTCTCATCTGTGCAGTCACGCAGGCTATATACCTCCTGCCTAGAATGTACTCCCTCCTCTTGTCCACCTGTTGGAGAAAACATTATTAATGGAAAACATTATCTTTCTTTAAGTGATTTTATCTTCTGCTGGTGGATATGAGAGAAAAAAAATAGATGAGGAGAGATAAATTGACTTTTACTAGGATGATGGCTGCATGTGAGTGGGGATGAATATGAAAGATATTCTAAATAGAATTCCTGGTCATAGTTGTCTGCACCTAAAATCCATGTCTTTACATGAAAAAATTAAAAGAGATTTGATAGATAAGAGTACAGTTAAGTGCATGGAATCATAAATTGCACACAGGTCAATGATGACTTACAATGATGTAATTCACTTCGGGAAATCTTATGTGATGAGTGCATCTTTCAAGAGTCACCTCAAGCAGTATCTGTACATGATGCCTTTCCTGGTCTCCTCAACTTCTGGTGCCTCCCAAACTACCTTGGAGTTAACTACTTTATATTTATTCTCCTTATATTTTTATTCTGTACATACTATTTCCCAGTTAGAATGTACATTCCTTTCAATTAAAGATTGTCTCATTCATTGTATTTGCATCCCCAGTGCCTAGCACAAAGTAGGTATATAGATTGCTTGTAGATTGACAAGTGCTTGAGAGAAGTATAAAATAAAATATCACGCGAGGTCCCTTGAGGAAAGTCATTAACAAAGACAGGCATTTCCACTTGCAAAATATTCAGTTGCTTTTCCTGAATCTAGTGTTTCCTTCTCCAATTTATCCTATTCAGTAGCCAAAGGGATTTTCCCAAGTGTAGGTCTAACCATATCTTATTCCATAAATTGCAGTGGTTCTCTATTGCCTATAGGATCAGATACAAACTCCTATGGGGGGAGGGGTGTGTGTGTGTGTGTGTGTGTGTGTGTGTGTGTGTGAGTGTGTGTGTGGTTTAAAGCCCTTTTCAACTTAAATGCAATCAACCTTTCCAGTCTTATATTTCTCTATCTTTCTCTGTCTCTGTCTCTCTCTGCCTCTCTCTGTCTCTGTCTCTGTGTGTGTATCTCTCTTTGTCTCTGTCTGTCTCTCTGTCTCCATCTCTCCCCACCCCTGGTCTTTCTCTTTCTCAGCCCTCCTCTCTTTCTCTGCCTCTTTTACTCTCTCTTTCTCTCTCTCTGCATATATATGGATATGGATATACATGTATATACATGTGTGTGTCTGTGTGTGTGTCTGTATGTATGTGTGTGTATGTATGTGTCATTCATTTGTTTGTTTATATGTTGTCTCCTATACTGGAATATGAGTTCCTTGAAGGCAGAGACAGTGTTTTTGGGGGGTCTTTTGCCTTTCCTTTTATCCCTATAATTTATCACAGTAAATGGTATGTGATAATCATTTAAAAAATGCTTGTTGGTTGACTGACTGATGTGAACATGAGTTTTCTTGACTCTGAGGCTAGGTATCTATCTACTATGCCACACTGTCTCTCACAGAGTAAATGTTTAAAATTTGTGGGTTGATTGGTTAGTGGAGAAGGTAGTACTTAATCTTTCATGTTGAGCTTATATGAAATATATATCTAGAAAGACAAGTGAAAGTCATTCAATATACTTATCCAAAATCTGGTTTTCAAAAATGAATACTGTGTAATTATAGTGATGAAGCTTAGCCCTAAAGAGAAATTAGAAAAAGAGTCCCTCTCCTTTCTTTGTATAATAAGGAACTATTAGTGTGGTTCACTGCATAGAATGTCAGATTTTACTGATCTTTTGGTTAATTTTGCTAACTTGCTTTTTCTCCTTTCTTCTTTATTTTGTATTACAATAGATGACTTATTCCATGGGGAAGTGAAAGAGATATATTCATAAATGAAGATGCTATAAAAGCGAAAGATAGCAATAATATTATTTAAAAAAAGAAATCTTATCTCATGAAATGACAATCGAACATACTGTTTAGCTTCAAAGGAAAGTGAGATGAGAGGCCTTTTTTTTTTGAGAGTCTGATATATGTGGGTCATTCACGAAAGCCCTTCTGTGATGTCTCATCTTGGCATGGAGGTCTTCACGTTTAGAAAAGCTATGCTCTGGTAAGTCTTATCAAGCTGAGAAAACTTCCAGTACTGGCTCAGTCACAGATTACATGCCTATTGTCCATGAATCAAATTATCTCAGAAGAGAGAATATTATTATCAGGAGGAAAGTCATCTGGGCAATGATTCTGTTTAGGAAGAGAGCACTGGCAACTCATTTCTTATTCCACTAAATCAAGAAGAGACTGTGATCTGCATGAATAAAGGAGAGAGTGTCCTTATGGAGGAAATCACAGATTTTTGAAGTAAGCTCTTGTTTCCTTGGAAACAAATGGTTTAGGGGCTATATCTATGTAGTTCATCAAACTGCACACATTTTTTTTCAGCCAATACAACAACTAACCACAGAAGAATAACTAATAGAAACTAGTTGGAACCAATCAATTTGATTGTCTTATAAATTGCTTTGCACACCATAGCACACTAAACTAAGAGTCAAGAAGAGTAGGGTTCAAATCCTGGATCTCACACTTGCCATCCATACAGCTCAATGGAACTGTCAGTCTCCTCACCTGTAAAATGTGAATAATGTTACCTGTGGAACCTCCCTCACAAGGTTGGAGTGTGGCTCAAATGAGAGAATATATGTAAAATGTTCAGCAAACTAGATTAATTGAAGCTACTGTTGCTGTTTTACCAGTAGCTGACCATTTAATCTTGGTCTTAGACTCAAATTCAAAAGGAATTTAATTACCTCACCATGACATGAAGGAAACTCCAGGTTCTTGAAGGCTATCTCCCAAGATTGCAAGTTCTTGCTGCTCCTACCAACCTGGCAAGGCTTCACAAATGGGTCCAATGACTGTCTACAGATCTTTGGAGTAGTAGCAGTAGCAGCAACTCATATTCTCATAGCACTTCAAGATTCATAAAACGTTTTCCTTAAAAATAGCCACGGTAGATAGGTAGAAGAAGCATTATCATCCCCACTTTACAAACAAGGAGTTCTTTCTCTCTTCACCTCTGTCTCTTAGAGTTCATGGCTTCATTCTAGACTCAATTCAAAAACTTTGTTTCACAGTGGGCCTTTCCCAGTCTCCCCAGGTGCTAGAACCTTCCCTTCTGAGGTCACACAATAAAGGCTTCATAAATGTTTAATTGATTGAAGGAAATCAAGACTCAAAAAATTAAAGGACTACCCACTGGTCACACAATTAGAAATATTGGCCCTTCTCTAATGCCTCCTTTTGGCATGGAGGTCTTCAAGTCCATAAAGCCAGAGCTCAGGTCTGGCAGGTATCATCAGGCTGAGAAGACTTCCAGCTGTGGTAGGCATTTCAGTGTCTGAGCTAGAATTCAAACCCTGGTCTCCTTTGACTCCAAGTCTAATACTCTTTCCCTTACACCAGATGACATTTTGAGGCTAAGCCTAGCTATGTATGAAGATGCTTATCATAATTTTTTTCAACTAAGAAACTCAAGAAGAAGAATATCCATAAGGGTTATAAGCTGCCTGGGAGTAGAATGTATCACAACTAATAGTTTCTCTCTCTCTCTCTCTCTCTCTCTCTCTCTCTCTCTCTCTCTCTCTTCCCCATCCTTGAACCCCCTCACACACAGAGATACCTTTCTAATGGTATCTTCACTTTTTATCTTGTATTACAATTATTTTTATACATGGCTTATCTTCCTCACCAGGCTTCAAGCCCCAAGAGGAACCTGTCCCCAGTGCTATTCTGTCATCTTCTTCTCATTACCCAAAGGCCACTTCTTTGACAATCATTTGAGTCTTGATTTCCTTTAATCAATTAAGCATTTATGAAGCTTTCATTACATGCCAGGCACTGGGCAAAGCAATGCAGATACAAAGAAAAGCAAGTCCTTGCCTTCTGAGAGTTTACAGTCTAATGAGGATGACAGCCTGTAAATAATATATATATATATATATATATATATATATATATCCATAGTAGATGGAAGGTAACCTTAGAAGGAAAGATAATTAATAGAAGGCACTGGAATTGAATAGTTGAGGAAAACTACCTGTAGAAGGTGGGGGTTTTATTTTATTTATTCATTTATTTAAATAGTATTTTCCCCAATTACATATCAACACAATTTTTAGCATTCACTTTTACAAGATTTTGAGTTCCAAATTTTCTCCCTCTCTCCCTCCCCTCCCCTCTTATGAAAATGGTAAGCAATTTGATGTAGGTTATACATGTACTATCATGTAAAACATATTTCCATATAAGTCAAATTTGTGAAAGAAGAAACAGATAAAAAGAAAAAAACATGAAAAAGAATAAAATAAGTGAAAAAAGTATGCTTCCATCTGTATTTAGAGGACATAAGTTCTTTATCTAGATGTGGATAGCAGTTTCCTTTGTGAATTCTTTGTCCTTGTCTTGGATCATTGTGTAGCTGAGAAGAGCCGAGTCATTCATAGTTGATCATCACACGATGTTGCTGGTACTGTATACAATGTTTTCCTGGCTCTACTCATTTCACTTTTCATCGGTTCTCACATGTCTTTCCAGGTTTTTCTGAAATCTTCCTGTTCATCATTTTCCATTGCACAAAGTATTCCATCACACCCACACACCACAACTTGTTCAGCCATTCTCCAACTGACGGGCATCCCCAACTTCCAATATTCTGCCACCATGAAAAGGGCCACTCTTTTGCAACTATCCCTGCAAATGTGGGTCCTTTTTCCTTCTCTATGAGCTCCTTGTGATACAGACCCAGCAGTGGCACTGCTGGGTATACACAATTTTGTAGCTCTTTGGGTAGAGTTCCAAACTGCCCTACAGAATGTTGGATCAATTCAAAACTCCACCAATAGTGCATTAGTGTCCTGAGTTTCCCACACCCTCTCCAGCATTTATCATTCTCCCTTTTTTTCATACTAGCCAATCTGATAAGTGTGAGGTGGCACCCCAGAGCTGTTCTAATTTGCATTTCTCTAATCATAAGTGACAATCTATTTATTCTTAAACATTACTTATGCTCTTTGGTTTTTACACCAAATGAATCCTGTAATGAAGAAAACAATTAAGTAAACCCCACTGACAAAACAACACAACCTGACAGCATTTCACAAGTGTGCTTTCCCAATTCTTGATAGGAGGGAACTGTGTTTCATCAACTATTCTCTGGGACCAAGATTAATTAGTGCAATTAATCTGTGCCTAAGGCTCTTTCAACTCTGAGCTGTTTGAGGGTTATGGGGTTATCTTTTGCTTTTCTTTGTATCCTCAATGCTTAGCACAGTGCCTGGCACACATAGGCATGAAATAAATACTGTTGACTAACTAACAATATGATGTAGTGGTAAGAGCACTGAATTTGGGATTAAAGGATGTGGGCTCATTTTGACTTTTCTTAATTACCTGTGCGATCTTGTTTAAGCAACAACCTTTCTGGGTCATAATTTCCTCATTGGCAAAAGTAGAGTTAGACTTGATGGTCTCTGAATTCCTTCCCAGCTCTAAAGCTATGATTTTATGGTGACTAGTTTATGAGTGCATAATAAACAAGGAAATAGAGGATCCTCTTGGACCACTTGAATTGATTAAATTTCATGAAGGAGCTTGGATACTCTTTAAGACTGTACACTGAGAAAAAAAAAAGACTGTACACTGAGAATGAGACTTTAACAAAGGAAAAAACTGGAGAGGGGACAAGGAGAATGCTACCTGTAGTTGTGGCTTGAGTAACTCAGACTGGCTTCAGCTTTGCTTCTCTCTAGGTGGGTATGGTCAAAAGAGAAATAAAGTAGGAATTAGAAGACATGTAGGATCTAGTTGAGAGACAGCATGTTCATAATAGAAAGACTGCTGACCTCAGAGGTCCTAGAAGAGACTAGGGTTTGTATACTTCTTCAGATACTTTCTGATTTTATCACCAGAGGTAAGTCATTTGGACTTTCTAAGACTCAGTTTCCTCATCTGTAAAATGGAAATAGTACCAGATTCCTGTGCCTGGCACCTTCCAGGAAATAGAAGTACAGATAGAGCTGGGGACTCAAAGGAATAGAACTTACTGGCTGCCATATAGAACACCCTCAAAGAACAACAGCTACTCTGAGGTTGGGAAAAACACTGTATGCTCTCACATCCCCTGTCAGTGAGGAGGAAATAATGATTACAATCCATCCAAATAGAATGACTGCTAGTATAGATGTGACCTGTCCTCAGGAACCTTCACCAGCAAAGAAACAGCCTCAGTGTAGATGTACAGAAAAACATATGCACAAATGGTATATAATCGCAGCAACTATGAAGATGTAGGATTCAACATCACAAAATCTCTCTCTGAAAATTTCAATTCATTTAAATTCAAAAACAACAGCATCTACTGTGCACAGAGGCCTGAGCTAGGCTCTAAGGAAGGAAAAGATCATAAGATATTAAATAGGGCTATTATGAGCATCAAATGAATTAATGTATGTAAAGCAATATACAAGTGCCAATTACTATTATTAGGACAGTATGTGCTACTAAATAGCTGTTGACTCTGACCAGTTTTCCCTCCCCAGTCTTTGCCTCTGTTTCTTTATTTCTGAAATAAAACAGTTGGCCTGGGTGACTGTTTAAGGTCTTTTCCAGCCCTGAAGTTCTCTATTCTGAGTTCCTTCCCAACTCTGACATTCTATTCTGGCTCTCTTAGTGACTTTTTCCTGTGGCCTTCAGTTCAACATTGGTAGTTCCAAAGGCAATGACAGTACAAGCTTTCTAGGGGAAAGATGGGTGGTACTTGTAGAACTTGTTGAACCTGTTCCTACCAGAAGGCCCCTAATTACTACCTTCTTGGGGATTTTCTGACCTTTTTCTCTATGACTCCAACATTAGAAGCTAGTCTTGGTACTATACCAGGAAGGATTGTCTCTCTGCATGGACCAAGTATGCAGCCACCCATCTCTTGTCATTTTAGGGGATTGTAAGATGTGCTTTCTGTCCTTAATATGCCTCCTCTGATGTTCACTTGTTTCAACTAATGCCTTGTTTCACAGAGATAGCTATCCCAATTTTACCTAGGGGCTGCAGCTCATTAATCCATTAACACTCTTTGAACATAGATATCTAAAGTCTAAAGGGAACCCAAAGCCAAAAACTAGTTCCCTTGGCAAACAGCCCAAATAGAGTTACTTTGGACTTATTCATCCATCTTACATACAGATATGGATCCAGAAAAGGGAAGGGATCTGTTCAAGGTCACACAATTAAGTAGCAGTGGAACTAATGAAGCATGGCACAGTGGATAGAGTGCTGGACCCAGAGTTAGGAAGATCTGAGTTCATATCTAGCCTCAGACACTTAGTAGCTATATGACCTTGGTCAAGTCACTTAACTGCTGTCTACCTCAGTTTCCTCATCTATAATAATCGTAACTACCTCTGACAGCTCTGAAGACCAAATGAGATAACATTTGTAAAATTCTTAACATAGTACCTGGTACATAACAGGTACTTAATCAATGCTTATTCCCTTCCCTTCTCTTTCTCCTGATTTCATATCTATTGTTATCTACCCCAGAATAACTTCCTAAAGTGAGTTACATGGAGAAGGGTAAATTCGAAAAGGTCTAGAGTACAGCATGCTGCCCAGAGGAAGAGGCCTGGATACAGCAACACATGCTTGACCATCAAGAAGACAGAAAGACAGAATAAAAGCACAAGAAACCTGGAAGTGGTCAATTTTGTCATGGATATGGGGATGGGGATGGTGTAGTTAAAGAGCTGAGGGAGGAAGGAAGGAGTGCCAAAAATCCCTTTTGCCTAAGCTTAAATTTTGCTTGAATTTGTTATCTTTACATAAAAGGCTGAGATTACTGAGAAAAGATCTCATAAAATAGCATGATTTCAGAAGAACCTGGAAAAACTAACATGAACTGATACAAAGTGAAGTAAGCAGAACCAGAAGAACATTGTGTACAGTAACACCAATATTGTACAATGAAGAACTATGAATGACTTAGCTATTCTCAGCAAAACAATGATCCAAGATAATCCCAAAGGACGAATTATGAAGCATACTATCTGCCTCCAGAGAAAGAATTGATATTGTTTTAAATACAGACTTTTCACTTTCTTTCTTTCATTCGAGTCTTCTTGTACAAAATGACTAATATGGAAATGTTTTACATGATAGCACATGTATAACCTGTGAATGATTGCTTACTATCTCAGGAAGGGGAAGGAAGGGAGGGATGGATAGAATTTGGAACTCAAAACTTTAAAAAAAAAGTTAAACTTGTTTTAACATGTAATTGGGGGAAATAAAATGTTATATATTTAAAAACCTATCTCATCATTTTGCCAGTCCCTCAAATTTGTTGAATAATTATTTGTTCTTGTCATTGAACTATGATCATCAGAGGTTTTAGCATTGGAAAGGACCTTCAGGTAGACTGCTGAATCTAAGTCTTTTATTTCACAGTCAGAGAGAGAGAGAGAGAGAGAGAGAGAGAGAGAGAGAGAGAGAGAGATTCAGAGAATGTGAATGACTGGCCCAAAGTTACACAGTTAAAACAATTTAAAATTTTTTTAAAAAACTAATATTTAAATTCAGGTTGTGTGGCTTCAAATCCAGTGTTCTTTTCACTACACTATATTGTCCCTAGATATTTTGAGAACATTCCAAGTTATAAGGTTTTAAACAACAGCTTTCTTTGATACTTTACACCCCAGGGTAGTAGCTGAAGTAATACCATCCTCTTGTGGCATTGAACTATCACAGTCTGAACAGCATGGCTTTCCAGAGTGAGGCTATCTGTCTTATTTGACCAAATTGACTGTACTTAAAATACTCTTTGAAATCATATTATCAGGACAATTACCCTTCCTCCAAGGCCAGTCCTTTACTTTTTTTCTGCTTGGACCAGTTAGCTTTATTCTGATCACATCAAACAAGAGCTGTACCACTTATTAGATGATAGGCTGGATGAGAGAATGTGATTGATCTGTGCCTTTAACCCCACTGCTGGAAACAAGTTAAAACACATAGGATTATAGTCCTCAGAGCCAGAAGGAACCTGGAGTACAAAATGGCAGAATTGCAAGGGATCTGAGAACATGAAATGTTAGAGCTGGAATAGAACTTTGAGATCATCTCATCAAGCCCCTTAATTTTACAGAGGTGAAACTGAGGCCTATGTCCTCTGTTAATGGTGGGTCTATATCATCATGATCATCAACCTAATTTATATAATATTTTAGGGTTTGCAAAGTGTTGTATTAATCAATCAACAGTTATTTATTAAGTATCCATTATGTACCAGGCACTGTGCTGGATTCTAGGGATACCAAGTCAAAATGAAACACTCCCTACCCTTAGGGAACTTATATTCTAACAGGAAAAACCGCATGTACACATTTAGATCTGCACAAAACAAATGACTGGTAAGGTAGGTGCTGGGCAGCTAGGTGACGCCATAGTGCACAGAGAGCTAAGCCTGAAGGCAGGAGAATCTGAGTTCAAATCTAGCTGACACTTACTAGCTTAGCTGTGCGACCGTGGGCAAGACACTTAACCCTGTTTGCCACAATTTCTTCATCTGTAAAATGAGCTGGAGAAGGAAATAGCAAAACACTCCAGTATCTTTGCCAAGAAAATCCCAAATAGGGTCACAAAGAGTCGGACATGACTAATACACTTTAAAAAAGGTATCTGGGGCAGGGCTGGGGAACTTGAGGCCTTGGGGTCACACGTGGCCCTCTAGATCCTCAGTGCGGCCCTTTGACTGAATCCAAACTTCACAGAACAAATCCCCTTATTAAAAACATTTGTTCTGGAGGGGCAGCTAGGTGGCGCAGTGGATAGAGCACTGGCCCTGAAGTCAGGAGGACCTGAGTTCATATTCGGCCTCAGACCAAACACTTAACGCTTACTAGTTGTGTGACCCTGGGCAAGTCACTTAACCCCAATTGCCTAAAAAAAAAATTTTTTTTAAATTATTCTGTAAAACTTGGACTCAGTCAGAAGGCTTCACCCAAGGACTTAGAAAGCTACACGTGGCCTCGAGGCTGCAGGTTTCCCACCCCAGGACTGTGGGGTCATGCTGTTAGTAAGAACATAAGGTTGAAGTTGAATCCAGGTTTTTCTTAGTCCTCTACTTCATTACTCAGCTTTCACACCACATCTACACAAAGCTTTTCTTGATTCCCCAGCTGCCAGGACTCTTTCTCCCTAAACTACCTCATAGTTATTTTGCATTTATTCTTTAAACACAAACATATAGCTATATAAACATAGCTCCATGTTGTCTTCTCCAATATAAGTTTTAGCACCATGAGAGCAGGAATTGTTTTATCTTTCTTCTTATCCCCAGTACTTAAAACAGGGCCTGGCACATAGTAGGTACTTAATAAATGCTTGTGGATTGGTTCTTAACTGCAAGTCCAACACTCTATCTTATAATGTTAGAGCCAAAAGGGAGCTTATACATCACCTAGTGATCCCCTTTCATTTTACAGATGAGGAGTCTAAGCCCAGAGAATCAGTAAACCAGTCAACAAACACTTAGTAAATGCCTGTTATGTGACAGGCACCACCCTAAGCGTTAGGAATACAGAGACAAAAGAGTGAAACCATCTCTGCCCCTATGGTGCTTATAATCTATTGGGAAAGAATAATAACTGAAGTGATTTGCGTCACGCTGCCTAGTGAGGTAATAGCCCAGCCAGGACTCCAGGGCTTCCACATTAGCATGCTTAGAAACACTGAGCATTCCCAACTCTGAATCTACACATCATCGAGGTCCATGAAGATCATATTTGACTTGGACTCACCAGATCATTTTGATTTTTACATGCAAATGCACGTGGGGCACCCAAGATAAGAGTAAGAATTCTTCTAACTACTAACCCAATGTAGTCCTGAAACATTCTCTTTTTCTGTTTTCTTTCAATACCGACTTACATAAAGATAAAATAGGATGAAAATCGGTAACAAAAGAGGCCAAATGACTCAGGGGATGGGAAGGGAGATGGAGTGGCTTTTGGGGCTGAGCCTCTAACCTTATTCAGCAGTGATGGTGATTACAACGATTAGAAGTCAATGACTTTTTGATGACCTAAGTGGAAAGAGTGGATGACCTAATTCTAATTCCCGGTGGCTACCTGCCCAGTCTCAAGTTAGCACTGGATTGGTACTGAGGAGTAGCAACAGTCAGCAAAATGAAGCAAATTGGCTATCCGAGAGACAGGCATAGTTATGGCACTACCTGATGGCAGGTAGGCAAACATAACAAGATTTCTGCTTTTTCATAGAATCAGAGAATGTAAGAGCTGGACAATCTGAAATCCTAAATTCTACTGTCTTTTCTAGATCTCTCATTCCATGTTTTGTGTTCTAAGATACATTCTAGCTCTAAAATCTTATCCTTCAGGTACGAAGCCCAGGGTTCTTATAAGGATGAAATTAATTAATATTTATGAAGTGTTTTGTAAACCTTAAAGAACTATATATGTGCTAGCTACTATTATGAGTAGTGTTATTAATTAATAGTACTATTGTATCTCTTATACATTTAGCATTCTGTATTCTAAGGTATCTTTCAAATAGTCAATCAATTACCACATATTTATTAGTTGCCAGACACCGTGTAAGATGCTGATGATACAAATAGAATGAATGAAAAAATCTCTACCTGAAAGGAGCTCATGTTCTACCTTATTATAAAAGTATTTTAAAGTATAATAAGGTACTAAAGTATTTTTGACATTGTATTCTACCTCTGATGTTCTGTGTTCTATGTTCTAAGATTACTTCTACTCTAAGCTCTACTTTTACTGTCTGGACCTTTCTAAGTTAAATTTTTTTATGCCTTAAGCTTCCTTGCAATTCTTAAAAATGCAGATGACTATCTCCCACCATCTCAAAAACACAGCAAAAACACTTCTGAATCTTCTGCCTTACCTAACTAACCATACTAATGAATGCCTTTTGCTTTTCCCTATATGTCTTTTTCCTCAATTCCTGAGAAAAGTCGTAAGGGCACTGAGTGGGAAAGAATCTTACCCTTCACCCCCAAGCTCTCTGCTGGCCACAGGAAGTCTCCAGTAGAATCCAACACAGTTCAAAGCATTTTTCGCCTACCTTTGATTTTTATTGAGTTTATGTCCTGAATGCTTTGTGGTTAATTATACAGTTTTCTGCATGTCTTGTTTTATAATGACTAATATAGAGTGCATGTACAAGCAAAGGGAAGCGTATAACTAGATGATGAATATTTAATAATTAGTATTAATTAGGGTAATTATTTTAATAAATGAGACCAGGTTAAATATAGCCATTTCACTCTGATTTCCAAAAGCTGTGCCAAATATTATAGACAGTGCTTAGTGTGGAATGAGAAGTGGGTGGAGTAAGGGATACAAAAGACAGAAAGAAAAGGAAAGAAGGGAGATGAGATTCTCCTACCCTTCCCTCTTAGGAGTCACTTAGCACCTTGTTTTTCAACTTTCTACGCATTTATAATATAATATTGTGTGTTATAGTTTTGTGTTTGTGTCCTATTATGTGGATTGAACAAGATGACCTCTGAGGTTCCTTTTAACTCTGACATTTTATGAGAATTTACTAGACTATAAACTCCATGAAGAGAGGCACCATGTCTTATCTGAACTTTTTTAGTGGATTTGGGATCTCATAGGCGTGAGTACTCTTTAAAATTCATCCACCTTATTATACCAAGCAATTTGGCCCATGTCTTTCCATAAAGGTTGTGCCTAACACTCCAGAGGCCCTTTTTTGGTAACTGCTCATGCAGTATTTGAGTTGTCCATCTGTTCTCCTTGGTGTTCAAGTTGTAAACATCTCAACCTCATTTTCCAATCATACTCATTCTTCTAGACAGCTTTTAAGCCACTTTTTTTCATGGGAACCATTGTTGATAACATTCTTCAACTACTTGACCCATTGCCAACGGACCACCTGTTTAGAATAGGCAACTGATAAGTTTGATGAAGAAAGAAAGGAAGCAGGGAGGGGAAATAACAAGGGAAGAGAGACAAGGAAGAAAAGCCAGATCAATTCACATTCTTTCACTTAGCTGACCAGCTAACCAATGATATTGGAAAGACCAAAGGAAAAAAGATTTTAAAAATGGTTTGAGAGGAAAAAAATAGTATTGTGAGACCAACAAGCATATCTAGTGTGTGTTACAAGAGAGGTGAGAAGAAAAACTAATGTTAAGGGGCTGATTTTATATGGGAGGTATATGTGACTGTGACATTCAGCCATTGAAGGTTCTTCCCGTTTCTAGCTATAGCAGTCACTAAATTTGATGTTAACTTAAACTAATCCCCGAGGTGTGTTCTCAGCAGGTTCCAAAGCCAAGTGGTTTAGAGGTGTGTGCATATCCAAGGTAATAATTAGATAGAGGCCTACAACAGAGCTCTAACATGATTGGCCACTCAAAGAGAGATCCTTAATCCTCTCACCTTGAACCTGGCACTTGGCAGAGATGGAGTATTCATATGGAAGCCTGGTCAGTGGTACCTGAAAAATAAAAAGCTTTGGTGTTCAGAAGGACTTTGTTCTTCAGGGAGAGGTTCAGTGGAAACCTATTCCCAAAGTCAGGTATCTTAATCTTGTGGGCTGAGGCATCCTCATCTGATTTCCTAACTCATTTCATTGCTTTCCTCTGAAATCTCCCCATGGATTCCTTTGACACGATGAGGCATCAAATAGAGGCTGTAGGACACCCAGAAAGAGTGATAGTTGGGGTGTGGCCTAACGAGTTCTTGACTTCCTGTTGGAAGACCCCATCTGACATTTACTAGCTGTGTGGCCCTGGACAAGATCATTCACTAATCTGAGCCTTGGTTTTCTCATTTGTAAATTGGAAATGATAATGATACTTGTGCTACTCACCTCACAGGGCTATTATGGGAAAAGAAATGAAGAAAAACTAACAACTCTGTAGCATTTTAAAGTTTGCCAAACACTTTATAACCATTATCTCAATCAACAATGAAGTACTACATGTATTATCATTTCCACTTTATAGAGGAGGAAACAGAAGAACAGAGAGCCGAACTACCTTACCCTAAAGTCACACAGCTAGGCTAGGGTAGGATCAGAACCCAGGTCCTCCTGATTCTAAGTCTATTGTTCTATCTACTAAATACAGACACTTATAAAACATAAATTTATTATCTAGTCCAAATCTTTCATTTTATCCTTGAAGAGAAGGGGACCCAGAGAGAGAAAATAATTTTCCCCAGGTTATATTTAGTGGTATAGCTGGGAGTAGAGTCCAGCTCTCCTAATTCCTAATTCGGAACTCTGTTTGTAAGCACTCATTGTGGGAAGAGGATTGGAAGTGTCTGCTCCTCACTTAAGAAGGTTTTAATAATTCAATTCAACAAATGTTTTTAAAATTTCTTAAATGCACAAAGTACTGTTTTAGGTACTAAGACCATCTCTGCTCCTCCTGGTGCTGTCTTCAATGGAAGGGCTCTGCTGCCTACTACCTACAGACTTCTGTCTTACTTTTTGTGCAGTTCAGGAGTAGAATAAGTCACTTTGAGTTGTTTCTCATTGTATTTCTTGATCATTATTCAATCTTGTGTGAACTTCAGGTTTTACTGGGGTACACATGAGGGACAGTCTGCCTGTTCCAGGCGGAGGAACATTTGATGGATGGAATATTATTATGTGAAATGATGAAGGGGATGGTTTCAGAAAAAAATTGAAAAGACTTATATGAACTGATGCAAAGTAAAGTAAGTTTATTTTTAAAATTTCATTTTTATTTTCAGTCATAAATTCTTGCCTTCCCTTCATCCCTCCTCTACCCATTGACATGGTAAGAAATGTGATACCCATTACATATATGAAGTCATGCAAAACATATTTCTACTATATATATATACATATATACAGGCAAGAAAAATAAAGGAAAAATATGCTTCAATCTGTATTCTGAATCCATCAATTCTCTTGTGTGGAAGTGGACAGCATTTTTCGTCATGAGTCCTTTGGAGTTCAGGTGGATCATTGTATTGATCAGAGTTACTAAATCTTTTACAGTTGTTCATCTTTACAATATTGTTGTTACTGTGTTGATTGTTCTCCCAGTCCTGCTCACTTCACTTTGCATCAGTTTATGTGTCTCCCCAAGTTCTTCTGAAATCATCCTGCTCATTATTTCTTATAGAATTCCATCACAGTCATATACTACAACTTGTTCAACCATTCCCCAATTGTTGGGCTTTTCCTTTTGATTTCCAATTTTTTGCCATCACAAAAAAAAAAACTGCTATAAACATTTTTGTACAGATAGGTCCTTGTCCATTTTCTTCGCTCTCGTTGGGATATGGTTCTGGTAGCAGTATTGCTGGATCAATCTCATAGTCCTTGGGGCATAGTTCCAAATTGTTCTCCAGAATGGTTGAACTAGTTCACAACTCCACCAAAAGTGTATTAGTGTACTTATTTTCCCACATTCTCTCCAACATTTATCATCTTTTTTCATTTTATCCAATCTGATAGGTGTAACATAGGGTTATTTGAATTTATATTTCTCTAATTATTAGTGATTTGGAACATTTTTTCATATGACTATTGATAATTTGCAATTCTTCCTCTTCAAATTGCCAGGCAGCCATCTTAGGAGTCAGTCTCATCAACTCTGTTTTGCAATGAAGATCCCTATAAGATATCCAGGTAAAGATTCCAACAAGCAGTGGGTGATGCAAAAATGTATTTGGGAGTCTTATGCACAGAGTTGATAATTACGCTTATGGAAGCTGAAGAGATTACCAAAAGGAGAGGGTGTAGTAAGAGAAAAAAGTCTAGGACAGAGCCTTGGGAGTCACCTAGACTAAGTGAACAGGAAGAGGATAAGGAACAGCAAAAGTGACCAAGAAGGAGCATCCTGGAAAAATGAGAAAAACCATGACAGAACAGTGTCACAGAGTCCCCAGAGGGAAGATTACCTAGTAAAAGGGGATATTGAGCTGTGTCCTATGTTGCAGAAAGGTTAAGTATGATGAGGACTAAGAGAAGGACATTGATTTGGCGAGTAACAAATGGTTAGTTGGTAACTTTGGAGAGAGCAAGTTTGGTTGAATGGTGAGGTCAGAAGCCAAATTAAAAGAGATCAAGAAGTGAATGGAAAATGATGAAATGGAGACAAGATAGACAAAACCCTCTTTTTTGAGGGCTACAAAATGGAGAAAAGATAGATGACACCTCTCAGGGATGGTAGATGCAAGTAAAATTGGCATGGAGTCCTTCATGAACACCTTGGCTTCCTTTTCATTGTGAGATCCTGGATTGTTCAGTTGTTCCCCTTCTGAAACAAAGGGCCATCTTTTAGGTAACAATATTCTTCTGGCAAGGTTGTTTGGTTTCAAGTCACGAACTGCCACGGCCCTAAAAAACAATGGACAGAGGTATGACGGGTGTGAGCAGGTTGTAGTACGTGACAAATTAGGGATTACACAGGAAAAGTGGTGTAAAGAATGTCATCAGAGCAATTCATTACTGAAAGAAGGATGGGCCAGTCATGGAGTGAGAACAAAAGATCACCAGTAAATAGTACACATACTCTATCGGTATCCAGGCAAAAGAGGAAAGCTCTCAAAATTCTGGGTAGACTCCCCTTCATAAAGCATATAGGATCACAAATCCAGAGCCTGAAGGGACCTCAATGGCCATTTTACAGATTACGAATTAGAGGCCTAGGGAGGTTAAGTGATTTGCCTAAAAGTCACACAGACAGTGAGGACCAGAAGTGGTATTTGAATGCATATCTTCTCACTCCAGAGTCAGTGTTATTTCTAACTTACTATATAGATGAAAATTTCATCCATAGGAATGGCTTGCAAGCTACTGCATTGATACTATGTTTTTTGTTTTTTTTTTAGTGCTGTCTTTTCCATTACAATGTAAATTTCTTGTGGGCAGGAGTTGTTTTTATTAGTTTGGGCTTTTTGCCTTCCTTTATGTCTACTGCACTTAAAACAGTTCCGGGCATACAGTAAGCACTTAAAAGTTCTTTTTTAACTAACAACTGGTTAATCAAAAACTTTAGTGACTACGAAGATAGCAAGGTCAAAAGCAGAATTCAAATTCATGTTTTCTAATTCCAAAACTAATATTCTTTCCTATCTCCAAGTCCACAGTTCTTTTCACTATACAGTCAGTTCTGTTATAACTTTTATTTTGAAAACACAAATTCATTCAATTGGGATTGATATATTAGGGAACAATTTGAGCATAACTAGAATTTCAAGTTTGCTTATGCTCTACTTCGTCTGCAAGAAACAATGAGAAAACAGAAAATGACACCACATCCGCAACTCTTCTGAAGCTCACTTTCACGAGCAAACCAGATATTTTTCAAGGTAAAGTTCAAATTTATTTGCTTATCTTCTGGTATAAGAGGAGCTATGGGAAGAGGAGGGCTGGTCCACACCCATCTACTCCACTCCCCGCCTCCCATCATCTTCTCCTTAACCATTCAACATGTATAAAATTGTGCTACTGTTATTTTATTAGGTTCTGTCTTTTCTATGTGTCACTGATGAAATTTTTGAGTTTTGTGTCCCTAACCTCATCTTTCCCATAAGCTCTGTGGTTTTTATTGTGTGATTTTTCATAGCATGGCAATTTTTAGAAATACACGTCTCACTTTATTATGGAACTGAATGTGCAATGCTTTGTAGTTAGTGGAAGATGTAGGCCCAGAATTTAGATATCTTTGAATCAATGGCCAATTTATTTATTTATTTTGAGCTCCTTAAGAGCCATGTCTGTTTCACATTTGTTTCTGTACTTCAAGCCCTGAGCACAGGCTTGTCATGCAGAGGAGAGCTCATGATATGGAGATCGATGAGTTGAACGGAGACCTCAGTAATGCAGTGGGAAGAGCATGAGATGGAGAGTCAGAAAATTAATTCTAATCCTGCTGTCACTAGACCACAACCCAGAGCAAGTCACTTTACTTTTCTGAGCCACAGAAAGAGGCATAGAAAGGGGTTCTGCCAAATGCATTACGTGGCTTAGATGATCTCTAAGGTCCCCTGCAGCTCGAAATCCTACAATCTACCTAGCGCATCTTTTGTTTTTCTTAATTGTAGAATTAGACTAACATACAGCTAGAACTAAGAGAGACCTGAGAGGCCATCTAATCTATTCCAACTCCCTTATTATGTAGATGAGGAAACCTCAGTCCAGGGACATTAAATGACTGTGATTTGCCCAAGGTCTTACAGGTAATAAACATCAGAAGTGGGGTCTGAATTCATGTTTAGGGTCTCCCTCAAAGTCATTACCAGGATCTCCTCTAGAAAAGGTATTCAATATACAATTTAGTTACTAGGTTTAAGACAGCTATTTATTTCTTCCACTACAAAAGAAATAATTAAAATGCAAAAGATCCAACAACACATTAAAATACTTAAAATATCAAGCAATCCAAGAAAGGAAGGAGGGAAGGAAGAAAGGAAGGGAAAAAGGAAGGAAGGGAGAAAAAAGGAAGGCACGAAGGAAAGAAAGGAAAAAAATCGCATAATGTTTACTATGTTCATGCACTGTGCTAAACACTTGGGATATACATATAAAAAAAAGACATTCCCTGCCTTCAAGGAGCCTACATTCTAATAAGGGAACACAATACACATCTTGGTAAAGGCATTTTGTGTGAATACTGATCAGATGATTCATCTTCACCTCAGACCTATGCTATCTGAGTACTCATACATTCCAAATCTTTGGGCCAGCCAGGAATGACTCCTGAGTACTTTCAGAGCTAAGATTGAAAATCAGGTCTTCTAATTCTAATTTCCTACTTCTCTCACTATACCAAGTTGTCTTACACTTTCAAATCCCAGTTTCCCTTATTTATTTATTCCTTTTTATTTATTTCCTTTTTTATTTAAAAATAAATATTTTTTCTTATTGTCATGAACCTTAAAGTTTATAAATAACTATGATAATAATTGTAATGATAAATCTTGTCATTTTGCTTTGAAAGCTTGCTAAAATTTTCAAGAAGAAGACATCCTAAAATTATTCTGCCAATTTAAGGCAGAGCAATTTGCTGACAATTTATGGCTATATATTTGCATGATGTTCACATGAAAATTTTTTTAAAATGGTGTTGACTGTTGACATACTTCCTTGATGAATGTTTTTGTAACCCATCCTTTTCCAACTACTTTTCAGGATTCTTTCAACCATGCAGATGAGTCAAGGCCTGCCGGATGCCAATGGGATTTGTAACAAGGTTCATACCAAGCTTAAGTTATAAAGAAAATAAAAACCTTTTACGTTACCTTAAATGAAAAGATTCTTTCAGAGGGAGGAAGGGACCACCAAGGTGGCCTTCAGTTAGTCTCTGGACAGCAGGGTCCTGTCTAACAATGGGTTTTGCTTATAGGCAAAAATTATACTGGTAATGTTTAATAACCATTCTCCAGAGGGACAAAAGTATGTATAACATATTTTTATAGTTTAAGCTACATTTTTAATGTTTTTCCATGACTTTCTTAAGTCTTGACAATCAATAAAACAATAATTCAATCCCTGATTTGTAGTATCTGCTGATTTCTGAGGCTTAAATGCTTGCACTGAAAATTTAACAGTTGGTTGGGGTTGGCACCAACATACCCCGGGTTGTGCTGCTTAATGAATGTTAAATAGGAGGAAGATGGTGGAAATAGCAAGAGACAATTCTCTTCTGAGCATGATTCCCACTGACAGGGAAGAGACTGGTGGGTGGGGTAGAAATGAAGGGAGCCCCAGATGGAAGTAACCCAACACCTCTTAGGGTTTATGGCCAAGCAAGTGAGGAAGGCGCAGTGGAGTTGGACAGATACCCTAGATTTTAAAAGAGCAGATTTCAAAGGGTTCAGAAAACGATAGGTAGAATTCATGGTCTCAGATTCTACAGGGTAAGTCAGCCCAGGAGGAATGAGAAACTCTCAAGAATAAATATTCTGAAAACATAAAGGAAAACAATTCGGATGAAGAGGGAAGATGAGAGTTGTCTGAAGAGACCAACATAGATGTAGAAAGAACTTACCATCTAACTTAGATTACTAAAATGTATTTATAGTAGTGGCTATCATTTACATAAAACTTTGCATGTATTATCTTATTTGATCCTTGCAAGAACCCTGTGAGGTAGATGCAATTATTATACCCATTTTACAGCTCTGAAAACTGAGCACAAGAGACTTGCTTAAAATAATCTGGGCCTGCTCCGGACAGCCAAGAAGATTCAAAAAAGTGTTTCTCAATTTCTTTGAGTGTTTTTAAATCTATAATGGAGAAAATAAGGGCATCAAAGAAAAAGTACAACCTACTCAAGCTGGATAAGTTAATAATAACTAATAAGAGAAAAGATGAGCAGCAAAATTCTCATTTGTCTTCTTTTCCCTCTGCCAAGGAGAATGATCTTTAGAATGGAAAGGATAAGAAATAAAAGTTAATAAAGCTAATAAGGAGTCAATACCTAATTTAAATAAGGAGATAAGGAGAGAATAGTAAGCTAGCCCTTGGGCACTAATGAATTGGTGTATGTAATTGGCAAAGTACTGTCAGTAATATTTAAGATTGTGGAGAATGGGAGATTTACCCTGGATAAAGGTAAATGTACTGATGTCCAAGAAACACAGACTAGAGACTGCAAACAATTTTAACATTCTATTCCAAATTGTTAAATAGATGGTTAGTGAATATGTGTGTGTGTGTGTGTGGAGAGAGAGAGAGAGAGAGAGAGAGAGAGAGAGAGAGAGAGAGAGAG